>NC_092031.1:1316174-1413674 GCF_042242105.1 Pempheris klunzingeri
ATCAAACCCCAGAGGGCTTCTGAGAACATCTACATGAAATCTTTGCATTTTGATTTCTGCGTGTTATTTTAAATCCCGCATTGCCGCAGCAGGTCGGCCACTTGAACCGATACTGATTGAAAAAGCCACCCTTCATTTCCATATCCATCAAACAGGCTGTGGAGCTGCTGGGGTGACATTAGTCGGTATACATGCAGGATGCAGGAGAAACTGCTCCGAACCAGATGAATTCAAATGTAAAAGGCAGATGAGATGAAATCAAGGTTCTGTGGATGAAAGCAGCTTCCAATCTATGACTGACAAAACCTACAACTAAGCTTTATTATCCTCAAGGTCTGAGCTGCTCAAGCCCAAAGTCACATCTGAAAATAAATAAATGAATGAATAAACAACAGCACTGACACGTCTTACTGTCCGAGCCTCCGATAGCTCATGAGCACCGATAATCAGACACAACCTTGGATATATTTTCCAACCCACCAAACGCAGTCACACTCTGCTTCACTTCACAATGAGACAATACAGAGTTTGTAACAGTCCCACTGGCAGCACACACACACACACACACACACACACACACACACACACACACACACACACACACACACACACACACACACACACACACACACACACACACACACACACACACACACACACACACACACACACACACACACAGGTGGCAGGACGTTTCCTATCAAACAATTCATGAATTGCGACGTAATATCAGTAACTGACAGGCTTGCACGCCCCTGTGGACAAGCAAAGAGAACTCCAACAACAGAGTTCAGAGCATAAAACAGGGGTTTTGCACGGAGGATGTGTGACGTGCAATAACCAAACATGGAGCTTTTGATGGCGTAGCTGCACATCAGCCGCTACAGTGAAGCTGCTGCATCATCTCATCCACTCAGAGTGAAGCCAAGATGGCCGACAGACAGACAGAAACACCAAGGTGCTCATTTTCTTTCAGTTCAAACCTTCTAGAAAAAGAGACCTGTGCAGGTAAGAAACATATGGGGACATCAAGTAACATCTAAGGAGTCATGCAATTGCTACATTTTCCAGGTAATGATTTTATATTGGGAGGAAATTATGATTAATCACATGTCCACTGAAGTGTACATCATGCATCAGTAGCTAGATTTAAACTAGTGGACATGTAGAAACATCTTTATGAAGTTTGGGTTGAAAAAACAAAGTTCAAATCTTGTTTTTCAGCCTGAAGATGAATAAAAACACTTCTGACTGAGGTAAAGATCATAATTCATGCATGAAAGGGTTAATAAACTTTGTCCTGAGGATGTTTTACCTTTGGTTATTCAATGTTGTGACACTGATCTGTCTCTAATCCATCAGTCAATGAATTTTCAGCCAATCTGATGACTTTACGTGATCTTTACTTGATAATTGATTAAAAAAACAGCTAATAATCTAACTTCATGTTGACTGGCTGCTGGTGAAACTGATTTATTGAGCATCACTAACAACTATGTTGTTGCTGTGACATGAAACCTACATGCATCAGTCTCAGTGCCTTCTCTAATCCTAGTCTGCAGTCTGGTCCCCACTCTAATTGGTTTTGTTGTTAGCTGTGCTCACAATGACAGAACTTGCAGGTCTTTAACATATTAAAACACTTGTTAGGCTGACTTGAGACTTATTTTTTTAATTCTTGCTCTCTACAGTATCTGTGCATGACGACTGGGGCTCACTTAGTCTGAAGGAGAGACTGTGAAAGCATGAACTCTGGCACTGGAGCGGACTGTGAGGCATCGATTCGTTCATCATCAACACAACGAGCAGCAGGAGAAAAGTGACTCTTCTTTACCTGCTGACACTCAAGCTTACAGGTTTCGGGTTTGCTTTAAACAATTAATCAACACTGGCTCCGCGTTGTGAGCGAGATGAACAGAGAAAGCTTCAGAGGAATTCACATTTTAATCAATTTCAAGTTTGATTTGGAGTTACACTCTATTTACCTCTGATTGCTGGTTGCTGTATGTAATCACATCTTTCAATCTGCACATTTTTGCTGTTTTTCATATCTAAACTTTACAGGAGCAAACCAAGCTTGAAAGACATGGACGTGCCAGTCAGGTTTTTTGGGGGGAATCTTGACTGGAGGAAATTTCATCAGGAAGTGGAGCATAACACGAAGCGGCACTGATATGAAAACACTCGTCTCGGCTCAGTGGATAGAAGAACAAAAACAGAACTTAGGTTTTGCTCTGTTTATTGTGCTGGGTTATCTTATCTAACTCCCTCTCACTCTGCAGAGGTTCCTTTTTATTCTACTTCGATGCTGAATGAAGAAGGAAAACAAACCCTGAAGATATCTGTGAATATGCTGACTGAGAGCAGAAACCTGCACTCTGGGTGCCACAACGAGACGGAAATAAAAACTAAATCATTGGGCGAAGGGGAATGGAGGAACAACTTTCCAATTCTTAAATCTTTACCATAAGCCTGGAAAAGAAGGAACGGAGTAAGTGCTTTGTTTAAAGGAGCAGTGTGTAGGATTTAAGGAGGTCTATTGGCCTCCTATATTCATAATTGTGCTCTCAGTGGTGTTTAAAACTTTGTTAGCTTTATATCTACAGTATATCAGGTGTGGCTCTTCTTTCACAGCAGCGCCGTGGTTCCAAGGGGCAGCTTGAATTTGGTGGCGTGAAGTTTGAGGACAAGAAAAGGAACGTTTCAAAACCCAAATCATCCTGATTGTTTAGTGGGAATCTTTTGGAGCTTCTCCTGGGGTGTTCACCCCCTCTGGTGTCTGATACTGACACACAAGACCCCCTTCAGCGTCCGTATGAGACCCCAGACTGTGACCCAGCACATCGAGGCTCATGTTCTTTGTAAAACTGAAAGTTAAACCTAATTTATGTGAGTGAGGAATCTATTTTAACCCAAATCATCATCTTCTCCGGAACCCAATGAAGTAGTTTCAGTGCAGAAAGATTAAGCAGGTGTTTTGTTATTGTTACATTACCTCAAAGATCAGGAATGCCTGCGGCAGAAGTCAGGAGCATTATTATTTGATGAACTGGGAATGATAGTGGTTTGGAATGAAGGGACAGCAGAACAGAGCGTCTCATATAGATGCAGAAGGGTGTTTGTCAATACTAGACGCCAAAGTGGGTGACAAAGTGTTGGTAATTAACGCCATGAGAATGAGAATTGGTTTAATTTATTTATTTGGTTACAATCTGCAACCTCACTGTTAGACGCCATTAATTCCTGTTCACAACTTCATAGTTAATCACACAGTCTGACAACAGCTTCATCACTGCCAATGCCTTGCACATGTTTTAAACATGTCATCAGTCATGTAGACACACTGGTAATACGACAGCTTTCAACGAGCAGCACCAACGAACACGTCTACATATGGGTGACGTTTCCTGTTTGATCTCATACAAACTGTTGCCACCTCACAGCAAACCAGAGGAGGAAATAAAGATGAACATAACCTGCCAGAGGAAAAAAAAATAAACTATGACACAAAAAAAAAACAGAGAAAGAGAGAAAAAGAGAGCGAAAGCAGCAAACACCTCTCCTGTTTGGCCTGCCGCCAGTTTCCAGTCATGGCTAGAAAGATTAAACTAATCTCACGGCTACACATTCAGAGTATTTTGATCAATATCCACTAATATTTGTATGATTCCAATTCTCAGCGAAACGTCTCTTCAAGCTCAGATCCAAAGAGAAAAAGTCGCCCTCAGAGAAATCAGTAGATGTCTCTCCACGCAGCAGATCTGAGCTACTGCTCAGTTCACCCTTCACACTCTTAATCTCACTCTGCGGGCCGGTCTGCTGAACATAAACTCAGAATAGGCCAGCGGATCTAAAACTGGAGCTCCCAGAGAGTTTTTCTAAAGCCCCGTGGCCCGACCTGACATCGGGGCTCAGCGGCGCTCTCCCTGTACGCCTCCGACGCCTGACTCATCCCGTTCCCCCTCAACTACTACTACTATTACTGGGAAGACCAGAGAGCATTACTGATGGTTTGTATGTGCCTGCATGTGTGTACTCAAGGACTGAAAAGCATATAAGGAGCGCGGGGAGACAGAAAACTTGGCCCGTTTGAAAGCGGCTCTTCCGGTTTACGCCACACTGAACATCCGTCACATCCTCCAGACAGCTGATACCAGCACAGCTACACGCTCAGCCAGCTCCACAGGCGAACCGCACGCCATAACTAATTGATAGCTTTTAATGCTGACAGACATGAAGAGCAGCGGGGTGCTATTCCCACCCACCACCATCACTTGGAGTCCTCGCCATTAACACAAATTCATGCTTCACGTAAATCAAGCACAGCGGGACATTGTAGTGTTCTGTTTGAGGAAAAACTGTGGGAATAAGAATTCATTACAGCGATCTGTCATCCTCATTTTTCATACTCAAGTAGAGGGAATTCATCAGAAGTCATAAACATCCCAAATCTGACTCACCACATGGTTTCCTACATGGAACCATCTGGAAAACTGCTCGTGGGAACTATTTGTAAAAGGGGCAGGAGCCTCTTTCGTCTTCTTGCAATGAAGAAATGCTCTCCAGTTCAGATAGAGCGGCTGCTTTAGCAACGTCGGTGCTAACGACATTCAGTTTTCCGAACAAACAGTTGCTTCTCTAAATCTAAAACCCGGCTGACGGCGATTAGCTTTGGTCACACGTGACTTGGAGCCTGGCAAGTCGGATTCTCACAGGAAGGTGATCTTGCGGTTATGAAATCCCAGTTCCAGATGATATTATAATGCGATCTCTTATTTGGATCAGATTCCAGTGTGTAATACTAATGAGTTCTACAATAATTAGCTGGCGTTGCGTCCATCATAGCGGACTTAACAGACTACAATGTGAGAAGAGGAAGATACATCATCCCTTATTGTCTTGGATATGAAAAGCCAATAAGCAGCAGGCATGTGGGAGCTCTGTGTGTTTCTATGCAGTGCGGTTACAGTGTTATTACTACAAAGGCTTGAAGGTCTATAATGAAGGACTGTGGGCCTTTAGAGCAGCAGCAGCGAGGCCTCCTGAGAGAAACCAAACCACTGAGCTCCAGCCTCTGCTGCAGATAAGATGAGGAGCTCCTGGCCTGTTCGACAACGATTTCTGCAGTGGGATTAATGGACAGTAGCCGGAGTGATTTGTCTTCCATTGACTGGTGATTCTGCATTCTGTTTGGCTTTTAACTTTATTCTTATTTCCCGTTACACAAGTAAACTGAAGCTAAAGCCCTCGTAAAATAAAAAGGTTGGAGCGTCTTGTCACTGAGGAGGAGGATGGAGGGAGGGCTGTGCACTCGGTGCAAGTGGATACTTAAAGACATAATCCAACATTTTAGGAAATAGCATATTTACTATTTAGATGAGACGATCGATGCCACTGTCATGTCTGCAGAGCTAATGAAGCCGGTTAGCTTAGCTTAGCTTAGCTTAGCACAAAGACAGGTAGCCTGGCTTAGTCTGGAGGTAACAAAACACTTCTGGAGCTCACTTATCAACACATTTGCTTGATGTATAAAACTGAGGTGCAGAAAAGGAAACTCCGCCCACTGGTTAAGGCCATTAAACATGGCTGAAAGCTCTGGAAAGTCCCACTTTGAATGTCATCAGCTCATTAAATGGCTCGCTACCAGCTGATATCACTACCATTAGAATCAGTCGGGGCCAACTGCACCTACGAGCAGGCCAGTAGGTGAATATCATCTACCAGACCTTTATCGTCATGGTAACAGTAATAATCTGGTCACCTGGGCTCACATGAAGATCATGTGACTGCTCGTGTTCTTTATTTTGGCTCGGTTGGACTTTTATTGGTCGTTGTATCCGTGCTGCCACGCTCCCAGAGAACAGAGAGAGGAGTGTTATTGCTGGTGAGATGGGAGTAAAACTACAAAAATAAGACCCGAGCTTCTCCCACTTCTGTCTCTCTGAGCTTCATCACCACCAAACCCACCCGGCTACATGTTAATGTTGGAGACACGAAGCACACGGCGGATGTGTGTTGCCACAGCGTTACAGATATTTCTATATCGAAGCACCGCTGACAAGAACACACACTCTTTCTCAGGAGATGGAGGCACAGCAGGCGCTCCCATTACCAATATGACACACTCCTACTCTCCACAGCGGGATCACCGTCTCCCTCTGCCTCTGCGCTCCTTTCGGTTGCCTCATGTGGGTTTGATGGTAACTACACTCGTGCTGCTGACTCCACTGGGGGCACTGCAGCGAGAGTGAAAAACTCTGTGCCATCATCACTTATGATTTCATTACATGCTACTTTTTGGCACACTGCGATTTTTTTTTTCTTTTTCAGAGGTTACATGATAATAACATTGCGTATGGTTTCATAATACTGAGCACAGTACGGTGGTCAGCACTGTTGCCTCACAGGAAGAACATCCCAGGTTCAAACAGCATGTTCTCCCCCGTGCTTAGGTGGTTCTCTGGCTTCACCCCACAGTCCAAAGACATGCAGGTTAGGTTATGTGGTGACTCTAAGCTGGTTGACTGTCTCTGTGTGACGGCCTGTGATTGGCTGACAACCAGACCACGGTGTACCCCGCCTCTTTGAAGATTTCACAGCATTTTGTTTTATACTAAACCAAGACGACAGCCTTGCTCCTGTGCTCTCTCTTATTTTTTCTATTAGCTTGGATCTCCATACTCTTTTTACATCTGTACTTATATATATATCTATTTACATTATACTTAAACCTTAAAATGTTTAACTTAAGTTAAATGTGTGTTTACTTTGTTGTTCTTGTCTCCTTTTTGTCTGTTTCGGTCTGAGTACATGAGAGCAGTGGGAAAGTCAAATTCTTTGGACGTGTTCACATACTTGGCCATTAAAAGCCGATTCGGACTCTGATGACTGCAGTAACGTGACCGTCCTCTGACTCTGATCCCAGATATGAAGTTCTGTCTGGACCTCAAACCGTCCACAGCTGAGCTCCTCGAGGGGAAGTCACGGCAGCTTCAGAAACACAGAGACGACTCAAAGTGCGACGAAAAAAAACATCAGAATGAAATTCCAAACAATGAGCAATAAAAAGTGAGAAAGGTAATTAGTTTTATGTCTTTCTCCTGCTCACTGTGAGGGTGGAGAAGGATGGTAGCTGAGGTCAGACAGAAATAAATAAAGAGGCTTTCCTGTTTTTTTTAAACTATATATATCTTTTATAGTCGATGAGGAGGAACTGGGGCGTCTGATGGAGGACGGCGAGCTGAGAGAAGCGAGCGTCTCATTTTCTCTGTGCGTTGTTTCATTTGGAGAAAAGAAGCAGCGATAATGTTGTGGAACAAACGGGGGAAAGTCTTGAAACTGGTGGTGGTTACAGATAGAACCCAGAAACAGCAAGCACAATTAATTATCATCGAATATTTGAAATTAGCTAATGAATTAGTTTGTACTTTTTAAGCAGTTTGGTGTTGCCTCAAATGAAGATATACGGGACGACATTAGCCACAAAAATTAGTCCATTTTGTATTTTCTTTCATAATGAGCCACAACACACACTAATAAAACACTAATTAACACAAGTCAGACGGTGTAAAACCAATAAAACACTGGGAGTCATGAGGGATTGGCTGCACACAACAGGGGAGGCAGTCTGCTGGTAATTATCAGGCTGTCAATAATTGTAGGTTTCCGATGAAGATGCAGATACTTTCTTTTGTACTCTTGAGTTCACTCTTTTCAGATATGATGACGGGACGTTGCCAACCCATCGATCTTACGACAGGAGGACGAAGCGCTCCACCGCCGAGCCACAGCTGCCCCCCCGATTATCACATAAAGTTTAATATCTGTTCTCAACACGTGGAGGACACACCGTGGGAGTTTAAGCTGTGGCGTTATGCAATAGTCAGTAATGAGATGGCATGGTAGGTTAAGCTGCAGGTTATTGCCACTTGCATTGTTTAATGACAGAAGCAGTAGGTGTCAGCATGGTGCAGTCTTTTCTGCTTATTTAAAGCAGCTCTTCACCAAACCCAGTGAATAAAACACCTCCGAGAGGTAAAATACTTCAATCAACAATCCTAAAAACATTGACAAAACAATATTTTCCTGCTTAATGATGTGCTGACGTGCTGACAGGGCTCAAACAGACTACCTGCTGCAGGACAAACTTCTATCATCTCTCAGGATACAGCAGACCGCCGTATCGCTCAGCCCCATGCAGCGGTAATAGCTACATATGTGACTTCATGGTCTCATTATCAGAGAGAATATCCTATGAAACTGAGCGGACTCCATCTCCTCCACCCAGTAGACCTCCCTCTACGCCTCCGGCTCAATATGCTTCATTTTCACATCTCTAATCTTCGCAGAAACCTCGGCTCTGCTCTCTGGAGATCAAGTTCACTCCGCCTCCCTGTTCTGACCAATCACTGAGCAACGGCAGGAGCAGGAAGTGAGGGTAATGTAAATGGAGTTTGGGTGTGGGGGTGGGGGTGATGGTGGGGGAGTGGGTTGGTCTGATAGAGGAGGAACACGGGAGTCACTTTGTGAAATGGATTTCTGCAGAAATGAAACTACAAGAAAAGAGCAGAAAAGATTAGACATCTTTATGCAAATGACACCAGAGGACGAGGCTGATTTTCAAAATGAGCCACAGTGAGCGCCATCCTGCTCTTTAAGGCTCAGGGAGGGGTGGGATGAATGCAGAGCGTGAGAACAAGTGGGGGGAAACAGACCAAAAGAAGCGAGCAGTCGGAGAAAAAAAACAATATATTTGGACACAAAAACCCCCCAAAAACTTCTAATAGACCTTCACTCACTTTGAAACCGTTTGCTTCAGCTCATTCAGCCTGCTGTGCTTTTGTATCTAGTGAGTTTGCATGTCTGTAACAGCTAATGCCACCGTGGTAGACGTGCATGCAGCACAGTCAAAGCACACAGCTGTGTGAAGCAGCTCACGCCTGCAGAAAACAAACACCCTGCGTGTTTGTGGAGAGGCCGGGCTGTTTATGAGCCGGCATCGCTTCATTATAGTAAGTCAAGAGCCTGAAAAGACGAGCGTAGAGAGGTTCCCGTGAATAACAGCCTTCCCCAGGTAGGACAGGGAGGTGTCAGTGAACTCCCACAGGGGCCCATTCAACATTTACATACACACATGCAAATTTATGTAAAGAGAGACAGAGCGCTCTTAATGAAGACAAATGTTGAAGCATTTGACAGTTTTTTTTTTCTTTTCCTCTTTTTCTTGTAGCAAAACAATGTAGAGTCTGACAAGGCTGACACACACACACACACACACACACACACACACACACACACACACACACACCATGAGACAGTCCACGGCCTGACATCTCTGCCCCGTAATACATATTCAAAGGCCCACCCACTTCCACACACACACACACACACACACACACATATAGAAAGAGACTCAGTGGGCATCATCCAGCTTCACCAGGCTTTCCTCTCTCATCACATCATATTACAGCGTTAGAGCGGCCAATCAGGGGAAGAGAGAGAGAGAGAGAGAGAGCGAAAACCCAGAGAGAAGAACGAATAAAGGGAGATAGAAAGAAATAGTCAGAGAAAATGGGAAAGAGAGAGAGAGAGAGAGACAAATGGTATGAAGGAGAAGGAGAGCTGCAGAGTGACGTTACGGGAAAAGAAGAAGAAGAAGATGTAAAGTAAGGATGGATAGAAAATGGGTAAAGAAGAGGAAATAATAGATCACTAGAAAGAGTATTAGAGTGCACTTCTATGTTGATTTACTTTGTCCACATTCCCCTGAAACTCCATTATTATGGTGAATATCTTTATCGGCTCTTCATCCGCGGAAGCTTCTTCCAGTTTTCAGCTAAAATTGAGGCTTCACAGTCCGACTGTGCAGTAAAATACATTTCTATGTGTGAGAACAAAATGAAAAGCGAACTGAGTAGAAGAAACAAAACCAAATAAATAGCAGAGTTTCATTCAGAAGAGTGTTGTGGCTGAACATGTAGCAGGGAGTTACATACAAAAAGCAGATATCATAACCTAAAATATGTTGTGCAAACCACACAAAGCAACAGAAAAGTCACCACATAATCTACCAAACTTGAAGAAAAAGGTGATAATTAACATCTCTTTATTAATTACCAGTTATGTGGTCTGTATTTATCAGCTCCATTGTATTCTTGTCAAGTCAACACTACAAAGCTGGTGCTCATCATACGTTATCTACTTTTCAGGCTCCTCCTGCTCGGCTTAACAAGTCAAAATGTGTTGCAAACCACAAGCAAATCTTCTGCCGGCCCAAAAGTATAAAAGCTTATATGTTGGTGACCTGACATGAGAGGTTAAGAGGAGCCTGCCGTCCTCAGGGCGCAAACAGACGCTATTTACTGGCTGAGTGAGCTCAGACAAACCGTTCACTGGTTCGACCATGGAAACAAAGTCTTTCTGAAAACAAGAGCACTTTGGATTTGTGGTTTTATTGCCCTTCCTCCCAGCTGCCAGTGTTCTCAGTCACGCTGACGAAATGTTCGTCCTTTGAGGCAAGAAGTCTTTGGCAGCCGACCAGCCGTCATTTGGAGTCTGAATATTTAGCTGAAAAGAAAGGAAGTCTGCCGTCCTCTTATCCTACCGATGTCTACATATTAACATGAGAGCTGCTGCGACGGTGCAGACTGTGGACACGGAGAAATGTCCCCGTGTCCACAGCGGAGTCTTTTAAGGTGGTTTCCAGTGTTGCTGAATAAATAAGAAATACGGAGACAGAGAAATCAAGCATGAAAGCACTCATGCCGTCTCTCTTTGCGTCCTCGTTCTATTCCTGTTCGCTTTCGTCATCGTGTCCCTCTGAATCTGCATCACGCCATCGGGGAACTGCGCTTGCTCACGCAGAAGAGGGTTTGTGGTTCTCCACTACAGTTTGGGAACCTCCGCTACCTTAAAATCCCGACTGACGATACTTCACTGAGGTTTGTGAGGTATTTCAGATACTATCTAGTCCCCAGTGAGGTCAGAGGTCAGAGGGGACCGCTGGAGCCTAATATAACTGACAATGATGGTTTTGTTCCCTGTCACTTAACTGTCAAAAATGACAAAACCATTGCATGTTACCAAAAACCAAGACTGTGTCCTACAGCCAAAAACCTCAACAAAGTTCATGCTTCAGCTTGGAAATAGTTTAACTCAAGTTAGACTTACTTGTCTGGAGCTTTCCACCACACCGTCAACACTGGCAGACTGATGACAACCATGCTTAGGTTACTCAATGACACCTGAGATAGAGCCATGAAAAGAGCGCAATGATGACGAAGACTTGGTTCCTGGATTACTTCCTGTTTTTTAAAATGACTTCCTGGTTTTTATGACCACTTCCTGATTTACTTCCTGTTTTTCTAGAATTACTTCCTGGTTTACTTATTGAATTTTATGACCACTTCCTTGTTTACTTCCTGTTTTTCTAGAATTACTTCCTGATTTTTTATGACCACTTCCTGGTTTACTTCCTGGTTTTTATGACCACTTCCTTGTTTACTTCCTGTTTTTCTAGAATTACTTCCTGATTTTTTATGACCACTTCCTGGTTTGCATGCCCACTTCCCGGTTTACTTCCTGGTTTTTATACTTCCTCCAATGCCTCCTGCTGTACCTGATCCAAGCTTGCTACCTGTTCCCTAACTGCTGTACCTGATCCAGTATCTTTACCTGTCGGCCTCCCCCATCCTTGTTACCTGTGGCCACTAAGCTCATGAACTACTACAATCTGACCACTTTGGGTCCAGGGAAAGATGGCAGCACAGCGACATCCTGGTCCTGTCCTTTAAACAAGAGGCCTGAGTAACTATGGCTTTATACATTAAGTATACGGTGCAAAGTAGAAAAATATTTCCATTCACACATTTAGCCCAATTAGTAAAAACACTTATTACTTATCACAACACTTATTACTATTATTATCATTACTAATTATCAGCAGCAGCGCTCTCAGAGAGTCTACATGCAGAACTCATTCACATGGAGCTGCACGTCTGAAACGGTGCACAGCGACCTGAGGGCTGCCTGCCTGGACGGACCACACAGGTGTTTGGCAGCAGCAGCCGGTATCAAAGAGCTCGGTGTTATCATCGGGGAACAAACCCTGTGACCTCGCCTTTCTTCCTGCGGTGCTGCCATCAGCGGCCAATTAGACGGCATCTTAACAGAGACATCAAGAGGCAAGAGACGGAGAGAGAGAGAGAGAGAGAGAGAGAGAGAGAGAGAGGGGGGACATGAATGGACTACATATGGAGGCGGCAGGTGTCCTCACAATATGACTCACATTACAAACACACACATTAAAACACTGAGGTTAATCAAGACAACCAAAACAGGGAGAGAGAGAAGAAAGAAAGAGCTGTATATGTAAAGCAAAGTCTGAAACCTGAAGCTAATTCATCTATTTCATCCTCATAGCACGTCAGTGAACTGCACGGCCATTACAGGACATTAAATAACATCTCTAACGTAACGGAAGTCATTTTCCTGAGGATTAAGAGGATGTGTTGAAGTGACTCGTGTTGTTCAGACGCAGCGTTAAGTGACGTCATGCTGCACCAGACGTCCTTGGCCTCCCGCTTCACCAAACTTCTCTTTCTCTACCTGACTTCTGTCCCTTTGGTTTCAATGATTCAATGATTTCTCACACCGTAATGTGACTTTCAACATAAACATACACCAAACAAGCTATAACACGCCTGGATAACAAGCGTTTAAAGGAAACTAAACTAACTAAACTTCACCTTTAAAGTCTTTAACTCTGCCAATGGCTCTGAGCGAACACAGGGATCACTGTGTTTTCATTGCTTCCAATGGAGACACAACAAACGGAGCGCTAACGAGCTGAGAACCAATGAGCCGTTGGCTAACAGTGTTTTGTCTTGCCTTAAATATGTATGAAGCGACATGAGGTTCTCTAAGTGGCTTTCAGACCGGTTTAATCCTCTCGATGAGTCCAGACCAATGAGGGGTGAACAGGAAGCTGGAGATGGATTGGCGGAGAAACATCCATTCGATTCCTCTGTTAATTAACAGCAAATTATGGAGGCCGAGAGGAGAGGTGCCAAAACAGTCAATCACAGTGAATTACGGGATCAACAGTTTAAAGACACATGAGGACTCAGGCACAAGTTCACCTGCCACTTAGTGTTACGATCATCAGACACTTGGAAACCTCAGCGGTCTGCAGCCGGGACTGATGACAGACCATTTAGTAGGGCCATTACCATAGGACAGGATAGCATGAGATATACCAGAATATAGAGTATTCAATCATATACAATGATATCATTATAAAATATAATACAGTAACACGAACAAAATAATCAATCACTGCGGTGATTGAACATTAACTCACTGAGCTAAAATCCCTGTTTTAGTGAATGTAGTCTGGTGTGTGTGCTGTTTGTGGTTAAACCAAAAGGATCTTCCAGGTCTCTCTCTGTAGGGATCCTTTCCATGATGCTGTCACACACTTAGAATAACACTCTGAGCCTGTCAGTGGATAAAGTGTTTAACCACATACAGCTGTTATATCGCTCTCTTCAAAGCCACCAGACTCCATTGACAAAAACAGTCATTTTATCTCACAGCCCAGAGGAGCTGCTGGTCTACTGGGGCATCAATCAGTCAGTTTGTTTGGGTTATTGTGTGTTTCACAAACTTTGAGCTGAATCTGAACTAACGGAGTAAAACACAGAAATCACCCAATAACACAAACAGACAAACTGATTAAGACGGAAGTAGACCAGCAACTTGCAGCTAAAATCGCTGTTTTAGTGAATGTAGTCTGGTGTGTGTACAGAGAGCGATAGAACGGCTGTTTGTGGTTAAACCAAAAGGATCTTCCAGGTCTCTCTCTGTAGGGATCCTTTCCATGATGCTGTCACACACTTAGAATAACACTCTGAGCCTGTCAGTGGATCAAACAAGCTCTTTTAGTGGACCTACTGTGATCAGGTGCAGTTGTCCCAAAGGATCACGTTGCAGCCATTGCAGCCCGTTTGGTGTCTGCTGGCTGAGGTGATCTACTGGACCAGTTCCAACACTTTTACTACCTACCAGTCACTCACACACCAGGATGTGCATAAATAGGTTTAGATGTGAAAATACCAAACTTCTCTTAAATGAGCTCTATATAACATGAGTCCTTGTGAATGTGTCTCTCTGGGAGAGAGCTGCTGTGTCATCAGTGTGGTGGGATAAAGGAAAAGATCAGCACCCACAGCTGTGAGTCCTCGTCTAAAGTCTGCTGTGAGTGAGTGTGTTTCCACAGATGAACAGCAGCTCAACAAAAGAACGTCTTTCAAACATCATAGTTATGACTCTGCTGTTAGAGACGTTGTCTGAGCTTCTTAAACTCAAAGAGTCCTCCAGAAAATGTCCTTTTGCAGACGTCCCCCTCACTTTTCTGTCCGGTTTAGATTTCTGGAGCCGATGTGACTCTGTGGTGGTTCACAGAGAAAACACATCAGGGATCAGACTTCAATTCCCCTTCCTCTCCTACACCGTTTTCTTTTTTGTCTTCAGCCTCTCCTCTTCACCCCTGAATCAGTCCTCTGTGATCGATCTTCGCTCTCACTCCTCCTCAGGGGGGAGTTTAGGAGAAGGGCCTCAGATTTTTACTCATCTCGACACCAGATGAATTTATTTCTCTGGAGATGAGAAAATGTTTCGTGTAAATAATTTGACACTCTAGAGGATTAGCAGCAGAAATGTGCCATGCTGCTCCTCGTGTGGGACTGAAATATAAAAAGAATGGACTTTTTAATAGATAAAAAGCTTCTAAACTTCTGGGATCTACAAGAAACACAGACAGGACTTTAGCCATCACACGTGGTTTTAAACTTTGAATAATGGATCATTCATTTTATAGATCCATAGCGTCCCTATAAGTAATAACAATGGGGGAACATCAAGACTCTCAGGTTTCAGTCAGTGGGAGCTGCTGATTCTCAGAGGAATCTCCCTGAATGAACTTCTCTACTAAGAAATAAACCTGCAAGAATATAAACATGCATAATTAATGAAATGATGAAAATAAAGGTAGAGAAGCCCGCACTTAAAGGGGCGCTCCGTTTGATTTGATTTGATCTCAGATCACATTCAATGAACACGTCTGTCAGCGTCCAAGAGGGGAAGAAGCACTCCGACCTGTTGCTTCAGTAAAAGTAATGACAGCACCCTGTAGAAGAAGCATCGGCACCAAAGTCTACAGAAAGAACCAAAACTACAAGCACTCATTATGCAGAATGGCCCTTTTCAAAATCACATACATTATGATTTTACTCTATAATTATTGATGCGTTCATGTGGTCATCGCTTTAATGTTCTGAATCTATTCATACATATTATATAGATATATATGACTTTACATCCTAAAGTAAAAGTACTAAGTTCCTTCACTAGGACACCACCAGGGTGTTATTCTTGTCAGACTGGACAAAGAGAGACAGAAAACACACACACACAAGTGTTGACAGGCTGAGTAGGACGACCTGCTGCTGTAGAATTAGTGGAATAACCCTTTAATTCACCACTGTGAAGGTAGAACTCTGCAGAACCCTCACAGAAGCATCCACCTCCTCTCCTCTCTCCTCTCTCCTCTCTCCTCTCTCCTCTCTCCTCCTGATAACTTTGTGTTTTCATATTTGATGCTTTAATCTTTTTAATTTTAATCTCATGTTTTCGGGCCGTCTCGCCTCGATAGAGATCTCTCTCTGCTCTTGAGAGCTCTTCTGAGCATCTGATCGCTCCTGTCAGCGATGAAGCATTTATGAAATGTCAGCGCAGTACGCCTCGGTCGGTCTACAGTGCAGCGGCAGAGTGCATCATGGGATATCACCGCTTTGAATCCAGTGAAGGGGAAAGACATCGACTGTTCAAGTTCACTTTTCTGCTCTGCTTCTGATCGCCACTGATAGTATTTACTGAGTTTAGAGGACGAGGCCGCCGGTATTTGATCTGCTTGTTTTCTACCAACAAAGCCGAGAATGAATTGATCTCATCAGAAGTGATTATCTAACACACGAGTCTGACGGCACATGAAGGATCATATTTATCGTGTTTCAGCATCTATAGATACAACACCAAGACTTTGCTGTCGTGTCCTATAAATAATGAACTGTTTTCTGTTTTCTACACTACACTCTTTCATCTGCTTTGCTAAAGTTTGACGAGTTGACGAGTTAAAAAGAAAGTTATGATAAAAAAGCCGTGCTGATGCTTAAATAGATCTCTCCTCCTCCGTTATTTGACATCAGGCTTTTATTTTAGAACCTAAATGTTAACCAAACACCCAACTAATCTTCTTCTTTCTTTTTTTTATAATTCACAACATGGAATTAATGGCAGTGCAGCAGTGGCACCAGCTCTTCAAAAGCTCCGTCCGAGAAACAATATGTGGAAGCATCAAGCTAAAGGCAGCAGGATTTGTGGTTTTTACCCTTAAAGATGTTTTGCCACTTACCCGAGAGGATAAACAGCAAAACTCTGAGCTGTTGAATTAAAGATGAGGGGAAATGAAAACTTAAAAAGTCAGTCCAGTCTCCTTTTCCTTAACTTCTAGCCACTGATTTTTCTTGTTGAAACACCAACAACTTAACCCCCCCTCCCCCCCCAGAGGGACCTACAGCCGTCCCATCGGGCCAATCACTGTAAGGGCCTGCTTGTTGATTGCTGTTGTGCCCACTTGTACCAATCAGTAACAACTTGCTTCATCGTGACAGTTATTGAAATCACACCTGAAGACATTCTACTCCTGTTTGACTTCATACGGCTGATTTTGCTCTACTGCGACGTCTCTGCTGCAAACCTCCACTGAAAGCAGCAGCAAACACGGCCTCCAATCACCGATCGGCACCCAAACACCAGGTGAGCGGAGGGCGGGGCTCAGAGCTCCTTTGACAAAGCAGCTCGAACACGTGCCAAATGGAAGAACAAACGACTAAATGTTTGTCCCAGTAGAAATACCAGGACCAGTACGTAAAGCCAGCATCGCTTTTCAGGGTATTCTTACCCACAATCCTCAGTGTGCAGTGCACGACCGGACCGCCACGGCTGTATGAGCGAGGGGGTCAAAGTTCAGGGTGCAATATTGTGACGGAGAAGTAAGACGAGCGTCCTCTGAGAGGGGAAAAGTGTTCTGTGTCTCTACTACTGAGTCTGTACCGTGTCTTTGAACGCACCGTGGACTACACACACCAGGCTCACACACAGGTTTCTCCTGCTGATCATATAATAATATAATAATAATTGATCGTGTTTGCAGATTCGGCTGACGTCTGTTTTGGTCTCTACATTTGACGAAGTGTGTGTTTGAGAAACAGATCAGTGGATTTGAAGGAATGTAGCAGTGGCTGTTTGCTAACAGTAGAAATACAGTGTTCACATTATAGAGTAATGAGGTTCTGGGGGGGCGACCCGCCGTGTTTCTAGCCCTGTGTGTTGAAGTCAGTCTCATTACATAGGCTGCTGATTTGGAAATGAGCTTAGGTTGTTTTTTTCTCCTCGCTCTCCCTTTGACAAGGTCAGGTTCCTGCTCGTGTGTGTCCTCATGAATGGGTTTCCACAGATACACAAGCCAGAAGTGTGTTTGTTTACACACACACACACACACACACACACTCTCTCCAGTCTCCATGTCAACGTCTTTATCAGCGTTTCTCCCCAGGACGGCCTTCTGTTCCGCCTGACAGCTGCCTCTGATTGGGTGTTGATGAAAAACACCGTTTCCCAGAGCGCACTGCAGCCCGGCTGTCCACCCATGCGGTCGGCCGGCTGGCCAGTGTGCGGCCAGCGTGAGATTTGGAGTCTGCAGCTTTGATGTGGCTGAGTTGCTGCGTCACGCTCAGTGGAGCTGTGCACCGCGGCGGCCATATTGATACTCCTGCAGAGGGGCCGAAATCAATCCTCCGCTCTGTGTGTGTGTGTGTGTGTGTGTGTGTGTGTGTGTGTGTGTGTGTGTGTCCTCACTTTCTGTTTTCTTTCTCCTGCCAGTGGTGATCCATAACAAAAGTGATGTTGCTCAGTTACTCAGTGGGTGTGTCACACACTTCATAAATAACAAGGTGCTTTGGTGCGCCCCAATAAAGGGCCAGTCCACCAGACCTGCAGAAACACACTCATATCTCTGCTAGAGGGAATTAATTCACTCATTCATTCATTATTCATCCACGGACACTTCGGTGACCTCTGACCTTTCCTCAGGCGTCACTCTCGGGTCCGACGGCCACCTCTGCACACAGAACACAACAACATAAGCTCAAGGGCAGATTGCTTTTAAGTTTGATGAGTATTGATTCTCCAGAGGGCATAAACCCTCTAATTTTAATGACCCACTGGAATCAGAATCATTAAAATTTTTATTGTTCCTGCCAACACTTTCATATTGTGGGCTGATGTGAGGATTTGAGCCTCTGGTGGCCGCCGGGGGAGCTCTGGACACGGAGGTACCAAAAGGAATACTCTACTCTGTGAATATCAAGGCTCTGTGACTTTATTAAGACCTACAAGCTAAAACTGGTGCAGCCTAACACAACAATAAACCTGCTGCTGGATGTGTACGGCTGAATCAACACCGTCTTAACAAACTGAACACTTTAACCTTTACACTGGATTTACTGCAGGACTGTTATATTAGCTGCTAGTTTATCAGCCAAGCGTAACACAGTCTGGGTGCAGATCCAGTTGGGGAGCGATTAAGGCCAGTATATGCAGAAACCATGCAGTTAGAGTAGTTAAAAGCAGGCAGTTAAAGGTTAAAAACTGCAGCTCTCAAGCAGGTCCAGTTCTCTCACTTCTTTAAAGATGATTGAGTATCACTTGAAGGAATCATTTCATCAGCTGTGGAGATACAACACTTCACAATCTACTTGTTTCCTCACTGGCGCCTGCAGCCAGAATCGTGAATACATGAAATCTGAGAGATAACTGAACCCGAGGCAGTATTTATTAAAAAGCCTTGACACCACAAGTCCAAACAACACTCAGAAGACCAAAAAAAGTTTTAAATTATTCATTCTGAGTGCGGTCTCTTCCTCAGGACTATTATTACTTCATTCACACTTACAACAAAAACCCTTTCCATAACTGCAGCAGCTAAAATGACGTCGCAGGAATTATCTGATGCAACCAGTTGTACTATAATTTATACACTGGTGTATTTTGAGGTGACTAATACAGTTACATCACTGCTGAGCACACTAAACCTGCTGATGCAGACCATGCGGTGTGGTAGAAAGTGCCAGAAATGCTACTAAATGGGCCCTGAGGTGAGATTGTTATGTCAGAGACTGTTTCCAAGGTGGAGACTGAACTCTGAACCTCAGCACAGATTTCTCCGTCTCATCAAAATGCCAAATTGCACCAGACACTGTCGGCATGTTGTTTGCAGGCCTGACCGCCGCTCGGACCAGACAGCAGCACGTCAGTCTGGCGCCGGCCTCCCAACATGGCTGCCAATTAGGAGGTTTAGCTTGCTCCTGTGAAGCTTCAACAGCAGCTACAGTATCTGTCGTTCTGAGGCTTCTGGAGGAAATTTCCAACTGTGAATTCATTTGGCTGCTCGCATCACGGAGCGAGCGGCAGGCTGGCGACTGTACCTTATGAAGCAGAAACAGAATTTCCTGGAGGAAGTTGATGGGAAAAAGAGTGGGCAGTGAGAAACTGAATACAGGCCAATTTGCATATTTGCATTAGGGGAATCATCTCCCCCCGCCGGTACTTCACTTCCATTTGTTTTAAGAGAAAGAAGTTTTTAGCGGTTAACAGATTCAGTGAGGCAGTAATCACCACATCAACCTCTTTCTTTTGTCCTGACGAAGGGATTAGGCCTGAGATGTCACACCCACGCTGTGCCTCGTCCACAGGGGTCAGGAGACAAGACTGAGGGAGTGGAAATACTGGAAAACTACATAGAAAATGTTTGAGGGATGGGTGACAGCTAACGAGACTAGCTGGAGGAGCAGGAAGGAGAGAAGAGGAGGTGGCAGGGGAAGCAGTGTGAAGAAGAGATTATAAAAAGGCCAACAGGGAAGCACTAACCTTTATTGACCTACATTAACCTTTACTGTGCTCTATCACATTTTATGTGGAGAGTCCCACCGCCGTGCAACATGCACCCCCACCCCAAAGCATCTTCCAATGATAACACATCAAAGAGCCAAATCCTCAAACCGCAGTGCTGCTCTCTGATACTTGGGCCTGCAAACCAGGCCTTTTAAAGTGTCCCAAAACACTGGTAGGTGAGTGTTTGTGTGGTAATAGTGCTGCACAACATTCTCTCATAGCCATTTTCTGCCTTAAAACAGGGAACATCTTAGTTACTGCCCGTTAAAAAAAAGAAATGGAGCAGGGAAGGTTGCGAGCAGGTAAGTTTTAGAGGGATGAGAGGAGGAAGGAGGCCATCCAAGGAGCTCCTTTAATCATCATCACAGCCGACTGACAGCTCCTGCCGGTCCGTACAGACTCGGCCAGACAGCCAAACCAAAAAGCCCATCTGCTCCTCGTATCCCTCAACAATGAGCCTGTAATCTGAATAAATGGGCCTCCTGCTCGGCTCACACTTATAATGGCTTCGCTCATCACACGGAGCGAGGAGGAAGCGATGAAGACGAAGAGGGGGAAATGGGGGCACGAGGAGATTTAGTGAGTGTCCGAGCGTTCAAAGTCGGCGTCTTGTTTTCAAACTTTAATGTGTTTGTGGTCTGTTGGGTGGACTTTGAGTGACAGAAGCTGGATCTGTGGTCTCGTCATTACAGTCCGTGTGTCAGCAGCTCCTGCTCTTTATAGTTATTCTGCAGGATTTAGAAATGCTATCGTTATGACTGTGAGTCTGAATGTTTCTGGATGTGTTTATTAAATAAGTTTATTGAATAATTAGGACGGGCTGAATGAGTTTAATGAGGACATTTACATAAAAGTCAGTGAAAAATAAACACCTTCAATAGACCGAACGGACGGGAGGATACAGAATGACAGGAATTACAGAGGATTAGTGTCAAAAGGAAAACAAGCAGCACCGGATCGATAAAGTTGGGTGATTAAGTCCACGGAAGAGGTCTGCCTTTTGTTATGCTAACAGGATCTGCCCTCTGGGAAAACTGAGTTTGAATTGAAAACCAATAGAATCTGGGTGGTGATGAGAAGCCTGTCCTGATCCACTGTGCCACAGAAACACATTATGCAGATGGACAAAGCCATTGTGTCCTGGTGAAGCATCAGGTGTCACTTACAGGTATGTTTAGCCTTTAAAACACGGTGACTGTGGTGGAAATAAGATCTATTTTCTCTGTTTCTGAAGGAACATGGATTGAGAAACAGGCCATGCAGCCTCTGAACCAGCACACATCACCTTGCTGAAACAGATTTTTGGGAGTTCTGGGACACGCTGGGTCACATCACGATAAAAAAGTGTGAATACTTCATTGACTGATTTGGTTTGCAGCTGCTGGCTGGAGTGTCTGCAGCCTAGATCTCCCTCTTACTTCCAGGTGACTGGCACTCAGCCTCTCATGGGAGTTTGCCCCTCCAGTCTACATGTGTTGTGTTGACTTGGCTGCGTCCCCTGGGGCACCTGGTGGTGGTGGGGGGGGGGCAAAGCGGGACTATTGGCTTTAGCTGGGTCATTGCTACAAGCGACCTGGTCACAGGAATTCTCAGCAGGGAGTCAAACACATTATCGGTGGGTGGTGTGCTGAGGTGTTTCTGGTTTTTAGGGGATTTAACGAGCGACTTCTCTGCTCTTTGCAGGTGATGTGCTTCTGTAGGCTTCATCAGGCCGAGACCTCCAGCTCTCCAACGCCACGCTGACTTCCTCCACCTGAGCGTGACGGCTTCCCCACTGAAGTGCTGCAGCTCACACAGACAGAGCTGCTGCTGCTGCTCTGCCTTTAACGATGGCCGACACATAGCTCACAAATGCCACAGAAGCACTGCAGGGCTCTTCA
Organism: Pempheris klunzingeri; assembly: GCF_042242105.1. Classification (NCBI taxonomy): domain Eukaryota; kingdom Metazoa; phylum Chordata; class Actinopteri; order Acropomatiformes; family Pempheridae; genus Pempheris; species Pempheris klunzingeri. Next base: position 1,338,125 of record NC_092031.1, read on the forward strand.
TCTTAAACCGACACAGGAAGTGTTTCATGTCTGGATCATCTTCTACAGATGCAGACTTTGAAACGTTAGTGAAAGGTGTATGTTGTTGCTGGTATGATGTTATCTATCTTTTGCTGTGCCTGGAAAAAAAAAAAAAGCAAGACTCCGACTCTCTAGAAGAGCAGCAGCCGAGCCACGCTGGTCACGTGGTGCTCAGGTCGGCAGCGTGTCCCCGAGTTAAGGTGGACGTCAGTGAAACGGTCAGCACCATGGCTCTCTGGTGGAAACAGGAGGGGAATAAGCTGCTTCCCCCAGCTTACAGAGTTTGAGTATGTGAGGATGAGGGGTTAAACGCAGCGTGAGATTGACAGGCGGATTGTTACGGTGTCTGCAGCAATGCAACCCTCACCTGCACCATCCACAGGCTGTCTGTGCTCATCTTCAGAGCAGAGCTACAGTTGTTTTGCATCACAAGGAGCCAGCTGAGGTTCAACACCGGAGGTTCTTTGGCCACGTCCAACTGGTAGAGGAACCAGTAGGACATCTGGGCCTGGGAGCCATCAGGAGGAGGTTGGAAACACCGCTTGAGGTTGTCAGAAGAGAAGAAGGTGTATAACCTGCCACAGGAGCACAGGCATTCCTGCACAACCACTAACACATTCAACAGGAAAAATACAAACCCAGAACATTTCCTCACTGTGAAGGTGATTAAAGAACGACATCCTGCTTCAGAGGAAACAAACCGACTTTAAATGCATTCGGCTCCGCACAGGCCCCGACGCTGCTTGGACTAATTGGTAAATGGTGCAGTGGGATCACACAGCACAGTGTGTTTCTGCCACAGCAGACACTGACAACATGCTGCTTTCCCACTTTAAAAAAATAAATCAATCCTCTACAGACTAATCCCAATTACCTTTGAAGTGAGCACTTCAGTAGCATTTAGCAATTAAATAAAAACAAAAACAGGCCCATTAAAAGGAAACTAACTGCTGTTAAAACTGTACAAGTATGGACATAATTAAACATTCATTGTGGGAGCTCACTGCTGACTGATGCAGACGGTTAAGTCTTCTGACACTGTTCAGAAACCTCACATTTCAGTCCCGCGGCCCAGAGCTCAGAGAGTCTGCCAGTCAAATGTCCCAATAATGATCTGAGCTCCGTTCAACTTGGTTCTGAGACTCGGGCGGCTTCAGATTGGCCCGGGAGGCGCCGGCATCATTAGTGGGGCGAAGACAAAGTGGTAAAATCAGACTCAACGGCCCGATGGTCTGACATCTGAAGCATCATCTACATCAGGGGGTCCGGCCCGCGGGAAGTGTGAGAATTAGAGAGAAGACATTAACTGACATTTCTAATTTGTCCACCGCTCAGCTCCAGATACCTGTGACTGGAGGTGTCGTGGCTTTGCAGACACGCTGTGATCGAGAGTAAAGAACAAACACAGTGTTGTTGAAGCTGCACTTATTTCTCGTCCATGATGTTTTTGTAAAAAGATGTCTCATTAAACGTGAATGCTTTCAGGATGCACTTGTACTTTTGTTGCACTAAAACAAAGGGACACATTTGGAGTTGTCGTTATTTAAAAGTTGTGATTTTGACACTTGAGATCAAATTGTTTGCTGCTCTACATCGTTTTCAGTCAGCACACGAGCTTCCACAGCGTTCATCGTGGTAACTGCAGAGAAATGTTGATGTAGGAGCTGTTATTATTAGTTTGTTATTAGAGTCTAAAGATGATGATGTTCCTACTCCTGCCTTAAAAGCTCTGATTGGTCGACATGAAACAGCTGTCTGGACGTCTGCAGCCACGCTAGCCAGGACATGATTAGTTTAAGAATTGAAGGAAAATCACATTCTTCTTCCCAACATAGTCTAACTATTAATTATCTACACCAGCTTTTCCTCACTGGAAGACTGGAGTGTTTTCTGTGCATTACTTGCTGAGATCTCAGATGGATTTCTGGATAACTAAATGATGTATTTCTACAGTACCTGCACATGGCATCCAGTGAATAATGAAGAATAATAATAATAATCCACTGTAATCTTAATTCCTCTGCTGCAGAACGAGATCTGAGACGAAGGCCCATTTTCTGCTTTTTGGTTATTTCAGATTATAGTTTCAGTGGTGGGAGGAAAATGTACCTGAGTCACTCAGGATTTAACAACTTTTAATCAGAATTTGATAATAGTGGTGGATTGTTTAGTCACAGTCGATAAACTATGATCAAACCGCACCCACACAGTCCTGATGAAGCAGAACCACCGAGTTTTAGACAAATTCTTAACACTGACAGATGAGATTTTAAGTTGTTTTGTTGCCTGTTGAGTCTTGAGAGCTTAATACTGAAGTTTCCAGAGTCTTTAACGGCATTAGTTCACCCAGTTTGCCCAAATTTGCACTGTTGCTCTGAAACAACGGAGGTAAATACAATTTCATTTGTGGAGCTCACAGCCGTGATATTCAAACATTCACCAGCTTGGTGTTTTTTCATACATCTCCACTGTTAAGACGTCATTTATCCACCAGAGAGCAGCTCCAGACTTTCAGGGCTGTGAAAACAACAAATGAACTTTCACTTGACGTGTATTGGGTGAGATTTCACAATCCGGACAAATAAAACCCAAACTACCTGCACAGTGAGACGGATGACGGACGGATGCTTTGGTAAGTTTGATGAACTAATCCTTTCCGACAGTTTCTTCCAGTGCTTGGAGAACTTCACATCAGATTTGGGATGGATCCGGAGGGCGAAGCACCATAAAAGTTTCACAGCATGTTATAAATTGTTTCAATACTTTTAAGGGAAGCCAAAAAGGTAAAACTGTAAAAGCTCCTCAATGCACCGAAGGAGCCGAAATAAGGTAACGTTCACGTGTGTTGGGTTTATTTAAGAGGAGAAAATCCATAGCGAATCTTCCAGACAATGACCCACCGAGGTATTAACAAGAGAGAGAACATGCCACAGCTAAGTGACAGTGACTTCCTCTCCAGGATCCAATTTAGGACAAATCAACACATCTACATTTTCAGAATCATACGTTTTAAATTACTTCATGACGACGTGTCTTCCATCCTCCAAATCTAATGTCCTCCCAGCCCACGTTATTACATTTTGCCGGACATAACGTTATCAGTCACTGTGATCCTCGGGGGTCTGGCCCGCTCACCGCACGCTGGTGTTTTCTGTGGGAGTCCCTGCTGGTCTGAGCTGGATCAAAGGTTTACTCTCAGCTCTCATCATTGTGCCCGGCACCTCGACATCGGAGCACAGCGTCCGTTAGACGGGGTCATTTATCAGTGTTGGGGAAGCTTATCAGTCTATTACTGAACTACAACAAAGCTACGCTGCTAAAGCTACTTCAGTGAAAAGTTTAGTTTAAACTATAAGAAAATATACAAAAAAGTTACATGCCAGCAGAAACAGACCACTTAGAATAATTAAATAACTCAATAGATAACATAGAATCCCACACTATCTTATGGGGAGATGCACACAACGTCTTCTTTGGTTGTGAGAGACTGCAGTGCAGGAGGGGGCACTGCACCAGGCAGGATTACTCAGTCAGCCAGGTAACTCCTAAAATAGCACGCAGCAGCGTCTCTAAACATTCGTCCTCCGGCTGAGATTCAGGAGGTTTATCCGCGGTGACACTGTCGCTGCGTGAGCACTGAGTAACGCCTGCCCTCTCGCACATTCACCACACAAAAGGTCAAGTGTGTGTTGGTGGCTGCCAAATGAAAGCGCCGCCTGGACATGCCTCCACAGCAGCCGGGGCCAAAGGAAACAGGGGGCACGACTGGTCAACGGTGGAGAAGCAACGGCAACATGACCGTTTGTAGTTTCAGTAGTTATCTACACAGAAAGGCAAACAGTGGTTAAAATACTATATTTAATTGAACACTGCTTTTTATTCACCCCGAGTGCTCATCTCAGTCTGCACGCTTTTAAAAAAGGGCTGAAAAGAAGCTGTCGTGGCTCCATTTCCTCATTTAGTCTTTCCTCTTTGTGTGGACAACAGATCCAACATCCTCTCTACTTACTGTTAGCATCAACAATGGAGTCTGAACAATAGAAGAACAGAAGAATGTGTCTCTGTGATCAAAAACTGACTTCTGATTCTTTTATTCTGACTGTTGCAGTAAATTCTGTACCTGTAAAATAGCAAGAACTTGACTGGAAACAGCAACAATGACCACGTTACAAAGAGAGCACACACAACAGCAGCACACAGGGAACTATCATGACATGAAGGGTGTCACAGACCACAACAGCGGTTCACCTGGAGGCAGGTTTGTGTTGCCAGGCAGCTTAACTGCACACGTTAACTATGTTACGTCATTAGTTCAGCCAGCAGAAAGCTCAGGCATCAGGGCTTCAACTACACTAACCATTCTTTTCATTAAGGTCTGACTGGAGGAGCCAGACGAGCAGTAATCAGGTGATCTAGACCTCATCACAGATAAACTGAGATCTGCGTACATGTTCTCTAAGAGCTGACAAGAAAATGCAGAACAGAAGCCAAACATCTCTTGGTGGTCATTTAAAAAGAACATTAGCATCGAGAGCCAAATTTAAGGGATCAAAATAGTTCATTTTATGTCTTTGTTATTAAAAAAAAAGCTGAGATCAGTTTCAAGATCCTTTTTTAGCTCTCAAATATAAATATTGTTAAAGCAAAACATCAGAATCTACACTGCTTTGTTGATTTTTTTAGTTATAACTTGTTCTTCTTTCTTTTTGGATCAGCTGTATAATATATAAGATAATAGAAACAATGACAGTAAAATGAAAGAAGCAGCGAACCCTTAGGACTGATAAACCAGACGTATTATATATTTGTCTTTACCTAAACTGTCACCCTGGATGTGCTTCAGGGATCTGCCCCTTTTCACGTCCAGCCTTTATTATTTATCTGTTGCAAAGATGCTGAGTCTTCATGAGCCTGTGACTCTTGTGTTACTGCTACAGAAAGTCTCCTCTGCAGCCTCACTGCTAGCTTTGTTACTGAAGGATTCACATCCAGGCCTGCAGCTCCTGATGCACTTACTCTAAATCATTCTGGATAAGAGCATCTGAGCGGCTAAATGCCTGCATCTGTCTTTAACCTTATATTGTAATTGCCACCATCCTGTATCGATTGTGCTCAAATATCCATCGAGCCTAATGTGATTTCATTAAGATACAGTCTTATGTGTGCGATTCTACAACAAACAAAACAGAAAACACAGTCAAGTTTTGCTGCAACAGCCTGTTGTGGAAACATCTCCAAGGCCAGAACACATAGAAAAAACCTCTCAGGCAGCCTACAGCTGCTTCAAATACCTTTTCTATTATCTGTCCATATGCACTCTGTGTGCATTTAACAGCAGGTAAACATAAAAGAGGACTATAGTTGTAAAGACATATGCAACAAGAGTAGAGCTGCATGAACACAGCACTACTTCAGGTTTAATCCATGGATGGATTTATATTATCGTCCATTCATACAACATGCAGCCATGTTTGTCTCAAAGTGCTTTAAAACCTGTTTAGTGTACAAAACCTTCTGTCCTCAGACCCTTGAGTCAGATAAGAAGCATGAGATCCTCTAGCGTTGTGTCTATCATGATGTGGTTTTGTTGTTTCTGCACACAAACACAAAGTTTGAGCCAAAGAATGAAACAGATTCAAAGCAAGTCAACAGCTAAAATATAAAACTGGACATCCTGTATCTTCTAAATCATGACAATATAATAAATAATAAAGTCATTAGCACTTTGTAATCAACTATAAGCGTCAAAGCATGTTGGACTGACACTGAAACACAGAAACATCAGCTTAATCTAAAGTTTACAAGCCAGTGTTGTGATATCAGGGGTGTTGAAGAGTAATGACAGCGGACTAGCAAACAATCTAGTAATGTTAGCAGTGCATGTTTCCCCACTGGATGTTCGCTCGGTCGCTTGTTCGACACGTTAGATCACAAAGACAGAGACGTCTCTGTGCTATTAGAGAAAAGGAGACAAAAGAAAGCTAGAGTGGGTGTTTTGTGTGTATTTCTGCTAGTTTCAGGCCGTTAATCTGTCATCATCAGCCAAAAACAGACTCATGATGGTTATATGTACCAACAAGCTTTGTGTCCACGTAGAGAGACAAGCTCTTCTAACAATGTATGAACAAACTGGGGGTGCTGTCATCAAACCAAAAGTATATATAAATTATGGAGCAGCTGTCACTGGCAGAGGTAGAAATAGCAGCAGGTTTTACCACCTGAGGAGCAAACCTTTGTGAGCACACGTGTGTTTGTTTGCTTCATCTCAGTCTAAAAGAGCAGGTGAGTCATCAAGAGGTCTCGGGACCCCGCTGTGATACTTGGTCTCCTACTGCATGTTAAGATAACCTTAGTGCTCAAACTCCAAGAAGAAACAAGCATCCCACACAGTTCAAGCACCAGAAATAACAACAACTACAGCGTGCAGCATCATCCCAACCCCCGGGACAACCAGAGACAAAGAGGGATTTGGCATTCAGCTATCCACGAACACAAACAGTTCTCACAGCGCTCCACAGTATAATCTAAAGTGCTTGGGAAGAGTCAACAAGTGGGTTTACACTACATATATATACCCACAAAAGCCCCCACACACATGCTAAACACTAGTATTCTGGTCACCGTCAACACGTCAATTCTGAAATTGTTCCCATCTAACCGACCAAGTATATTAAACTCTTTCATCACCAAAAGACAAAACTCAGCTTTGTTGCTCTCAGTGTTTCTGCTACGCCTCCAGGCTGAAGCTGGGCCTGTGCAGATGGTCACGAGCAGCCAGAAACCTGGATGAGACGTATACATGCACCTAGCATATTGGTTCATTAGCATATTTGGGTTTCTCAAAGCAGGATACTGTGTTTAAATGTCCAAACGTGAAAACAGGATACTGTGCAACATGATTCATGCACAGAAAACTTTCAGTTTGCCTCCTACAACAAACACCAACTGTCAACAGCTGAACTTCCATCAGCAACGTTCCTCCAAAACTTCCACAAGATCTCAACTTTCCCAGGAACTACAACTCCCTCCATCACTTACCGTACTCGATGTCGTAAAACACGATGAACTTCTGCCAGCGCAGCTCCTCCACCAGAGTCAGCATGACGTCGTTGAGGCGAACGGGCGGCCGGGCGGCCAGCGTGTAGCGCTGCCCACCGGGGCTGGGGTTGAACTGGCAGGCAGTCCGCGGCGAGCCCTCGCTGTTCCTCTGGATGTACAGGTGGGGGATGTGCATGGCGTCCGTCAGGGACTGCAGCGCGCTGGCTGACGCGCAGCCAGTTGAGGTAACCAACGCCAATATGCCCTGGTTCATCAGCTCGCAGGCTGGAGGAGGAAGAGGAAGAAGGCAGAAGGAGAGGATAAACACCAACGTTTGAGGACATCATCTGTGATAACATGAAACTAGATACAGAAAGTGATGTCACTGAAGACAAAACTAGGATCCCATGAAGTGGAACAGATGATAACAGCACAGAGCCATGAGGCAGTGCTGCGAGGGATAAGTACCGAAGGCTGCAATAAGTCCTGCGGAGGCTCAGCTCGGATGCTAAATGATGTCTTGACCTCTCATTGCAGCTGATACTCCGCCGTGTTGTCATAAATCTGCCCAACAGTCTGACAGGTAACACCATTGTTTGCTCCTGCACTGACCTACTTTTGAACTCGTATATCTGCACATTTACTCCACCCTCTTTACTCACACTCGACCAGGACGCCACAGCAGTAAGCCTCCACATATACAGGCATTAAGTACAGGGACAGAATCATGTCTCTGCATTTAAGTACATTAAATAAGCCACATCATCTCATTCATCATTGTTCTTTAGGTTTTACTACTCTACATTCTTACGTGTCAACCCAGCCCCTAAACACTTCCCTCCAAAGCAATTAACATGCTAATTAACATTTCACAGCACCGAATCTTACAAATACCTAAGGCCAGTGTTATTTCAACGTTACCCAAGCACACAGATATTACACAGACTCCCAACCAGCACAAGCAAAGAGGGTCACCTGAATCAGACATGCAAAGGTTAGGTTAGTCATCAGTGGTAGCATTAATGCTAATTTTACGGACCAAAATACTTTTATCTATTCTCACCCACTGACCTATACAATCTATATAATCTATCCTGCAATTGACTTCCCTTAACAGTATATCTAAGCTCTAAGCTCTTCCCTCCCGTCCTCCCATGGCGCTGTGAGATTCACTACACATACAAGCAGCAATGTTGCTGAACACCACACAAGATCCAGTCTCAGATAAGCAGCCGACCTCCACACAGCCATTGTGTCTCATCATGTGTGTCTCCAGATATACCGCCCTGTGAAAATGGCGCCAGACCAAGAGGATGTTAAGCTTCACCTGGAGGAACATGTGTGCTCCTCACTTATCCACTTACTGAGACTTTCTTCCTTTCTACACTTTACCCACTCACCCTGCCACGGCACGTCTGAATCACCGTTACAACCATTCTTTTGTCTTTCCCACTGACATCGACGTGCCCTGTAAAAGGTGCCCTACGCCCAGCCCCAACCTCCAAACACCCATGTTGCTCCTGCTCTATAATATTCCTAAGTGCTGCCTCAAAAACACCTCCGAGCCCTCCGAGTTCAACTTCCTGCTGAGACACTTATACTCTGCACTTTTACATCCTCCGACAACGTCAGTGTCATCTCCAGCCTGGCCTTTGCACATTTAAACTTCTCTGTTAAACTTGATATGGAGCTCCAGAATCCCTTTTTCATACGCACACTGCTGAGGCAGCGCGACTCTCCGAGCTAATCATTCTCTCTGGGCCCTCTCCCTTTGAAGCAGGTACATCAAACCCGGTTAAGGAGCCACAAAAGTCAGAGCAGGAGGCCAAACTGCAGACACCACAGTTTAAAGTTTGCCTCGAAGCCTCGACTCCTCTAATGCTTCTAATAAACAGACTTGCATGTTTGCAGGATGGCGCCCTGTGAGATGCATCGTCTTGTTGTCAAAAGGGTGCCGACGCATTATTACTCTCTGGAATTGTCCTTGTCATAAAAGCTGATTGGTTTATCTACTACTAATTGATTTGTCTAGTACATCTAAGTGGAAAGCTAATTGCTGTGTGCATTGTTTTCACTGGTTGTGTTTTCTTTTCTTTAGTCCTTGAACTGCACCTCAATTGTTGAGCGAGAGATGCTGTGCCTTCAAAGCACAGCATCCCTCCCTTGTGAGATTAGGTTTTGGCAACAAAAGCAAATGTGGAAAAGTCGAAACACACCGTTTTCATGGTCCCAGAGAGGGATTCGATTTCACAGCTTGTACATATTCCACACTGACACGTACAAATATACACAAAACAAACTTGGTCACATTCCCTCATGACACACTGTGTCTTCTGTCCAACATTTAACCAAAACCACAGTTTCTTCCTTAACTTTACCCAGTGCCCTGTTTATACCTGGTTTTAAAATCCAGCTCCAGTGATCCAAACACTGAGACACACTGCAGTTCACACCTGTGTCTGTCCAGCAGGTGTTTGTTTCGCTCTAACATACATCTACACGCGATTCCAACCGTTGGTATTGGCAGGACAAGACGAAGAAGAAAGACGGTTAGAAAAGCAGCTGCTTTTACGGACAGCACTGCTTACAGCATATCACTAAAGACTTATGGCGCTTTTCCATCACACAGTTTTAGCTCGACTCGACTCGACTCGACTCGGTTTGGTTGGTTTTCCATTACAGTAGTGTACCACCTCAAAGTGGGGGGTCGTCAGAGCAAAGCGTCCCGAAACTCCGGTGGCGTAATTAGTAAAACACAAACACAACTAAGGACCTGGAGCGTTTGGTTTGTGTGGAGCCGTTTACCTCGTTCACAGAAATAATAAAAGTGCCCGGTCTGTTTCCAGGTTTTAAAAACGGCGGTTTGATTCTTGTGAACGAGTCGCTCTCATGACTCAAGTGACATCACTCCCTGATTGGCCAATCAGTGGCCTGCAGTCTGGTGATGTCACATTTTCAGCTCGACTCAGCTCGCTTGGAACCAGAGGAGGGACTAAAATAGTACCTGGTACCATCACCTACTGGAAAACCAGAAAGACCGAGTCGAGTCGAGTAGAAGAGGTACTAGTGGAAAAGCTCCATTATTGTCTTGTTACGTCCTTTGCCGATGATGCATTAGTGTTTACATTACAAAAGACGTGTGGTCAAATGCGTCCCAGACCACTGAGTGCTCTGAGTGGTCATTTACACATGAAGTTAACACTGTCCAGGCAGAACCATAAAAAAACATAAAACAAATAGAATATGTCGTCTGTGAACGATTTAAAAAGACGTTCAGTTTTTGTTGATTAAAACTATTTAGTCTCCATTGATTACCTGGCAGCAGTAGAGAGTAGAGCTGCTAACCGACTATATCGGTTCAACAATCATCAAATGTCACTGTGAACGTCTCCACTCAAGAGCCTGTCCTCTACTTTGAAACCAGTCTCTCTTCAGCACCTAACATTTTCAAAGCCACATGAAGATGCTTCCCCCTCCTGTGTTCTTGCCTGACAGGCAGACAGCCGCAGTTTAAGCCTCTCAGCAGCCTTTCATCTCTGGTTAGAGCTCAACTTTTATCTGCAGGAGAAGATCTGTCCAGACTAAAAGGTCAAGAGATGCCCCAAAGGACATCAGGCGCGTTATGACAGAGTTCCCACCAGGGGAAATGTAAAAAAAAAAAAAAAAAACACAGGCAGAGGAGCATGAAGCACAGCAAGGTAGTCTGCCAGGAAAAAAAAAGAAACAAGAGCCGTGTGGAACAGCTGGCTGGTCGCAGGGACCCCGACGCTTAATGTTTGATGAGTTAAACTCGCCTGAACTCAGGCTGAATCTCTCCGAGCTGAGAACAAATGGAGGACAAAGCCACGGAGAAGATCATCAACATTCAGCTGCTTTCTAAGTGTACAAAATTCGTCTTTATTAGGACACCAGCGTCCCATCTGCAAGTCGTGCTTCGTCAGCATCCGGTACCTTCAGGAAGCGATGACGAGGCGATAATTCCACCAACAAAATTTAAATTGTCTGAAAGATAATGAGACGAATGTGATTTCTGTGAAAGTGGAGCTAATGAACTTGCACTGAAGCATTTAGAGTGTAATCTTGTATTAAATTAATAAATGTTTTTGCTAAAAGCCCACCAGATAAGATTAGAATCTGACTCATCGGGTCAATTTAATAAGAATAAATCAGCCTGTCACTGCTGATCCTGCACACGATGGGGGTCAGGACGTGGACTTTCCTCGACAGCTGCAGGAGGACTCTTTAAGTATTTAAAATGAACCTTAAGGAGCTGCTAGTCCTCCTGAAAGAGGTTTGTTTTTTTTGTCTTTCCGTGGAGAGATAAAGTAGAAACCACTGAAGGCCTGTTGTCTGTCTGTTGGTGACAAATGGTTATTCTTGGTTTCTCAATTAAGTACCAGCAACGTCTAACTTATCAGATCTTTTATATCTTCTATAAACTTTGCCCAGTTTTCACCAAATCTGATGCACAGAATTGTTGACTTGAACAAAATTGCTGGTTACTCAGAGCAATGATACATCTAATGGATATAACTTATAAAGGTTTGGCACAATTTATCGTCTGCACTGCTTACATTGGCAGATATGGCACTAATAGCATATTTATTATATAGATGTGGTTCACAACACACCTAAAAACACCAGAGCAGTTTATATACTACTAATAATTACCATTGTTTTACCAGTCAGGATGCACAAAGCGTAAAAAAGTTGGGTCTTTGTGAGATAAAAACGCACCTCACTGCTCCACGGGCTAACAGAAGTAAAAACACTTGCACTTTCCTATCACACATCATGTTTGTGTCCTCCTGATGAATATAAATCCAATATTCTGACTCCTTTTAGCTCTGGTTTGGTCTCCTCCGACTCCTGAGGGAAATATCTGGCTCTTTAAGCTGCTGGATGTCTTCCACTGTCTTCCCTGACTCTGGTCTCTAACTGCGGGGCAGATAGTGTACGGTGGATTCATCGCAGCTTCAATTAAACAAAGATCCATAACAGGTCACATGTCTTTTGTTGATGTGTCTCCACATGACAAGAACAATCACATGTTTAATGAGCCTCAGAGCATCAGAGACGGCAATTCACAGTCGGTCCGGCGCTGAAATCACACAGGGCCAATTAGTATAATATACTAGAATGGGACTAATAGGTTTGGAGGCTACAGAAACACAACACCAGTAGCTGGTGGGATAACTCACTCAGCAGCCAGCTAAAATGATTTGGGCTGCGACGTGACTCACTCTATGAGTCCACAGTGAGTCATGGTTTCATCTGTGCTAAATGAAGCCTGCACAATATTTAGCCGAAGCGACTCCCCGTGCATCCTAATGACACTTACAGAGTGACTCCTACCAGACGGCGGGAGACAAAACCCATTAGAGTCGAAACAAGACAAAGATCTCCCTCCCTCCGCCCCTCGCCTTATTAGTGTGATCTTTATCAATATCTTACTCCCAAATTAGCTCACAGAAACAAAAGCAAACATCTTCTCCTTGAGCAGGGGGGGCCGTGGATCTACACAACCTTCCTCTGCATGTTATCGAGGCCTTTCAGGCAGCAGCAGAGACTGACTGTGTTATAGATGCAGGGACGTGTTTTGAAAAGATGTCTGAATATCACATTGAGGAAAAGCTCCGTCTTCACTTGGAGGCTGATTTGTCCAGAATGTAGAGCTCCTTACAGCTGCACGCAGCTCCTCGCAGTAAACAGATGGCTTTCATAAATGAGAGTATCTGTCTGCGTGCAGAGCAGTGAGAGAGGTGGCACGTAATGCATTATCAAGTTTAAAAGCTCCATATTACACAAATGAGCCTAAAAACACATGAGAATGAATCAAACAGGAGAAAATTGCTGCAGTTCCTGATGCTCCTGTACTTCATTTTCTTGGCTATCTACTGTAATACATCACACCCAAAGAGCTGGTGCCACTTAGCTAATTATTTTTCAGAGCAAACCAGGTTTTTTTCTGAGCAAATCTCAGGATTAGATTTTCTGTAAACACGATTAGGGAATAGTGTGTGGGTGAAATAAAGCAGGGTAAACCATTACCTACATGTGCAAAGTCTGGGTAAAACTGCTCAGGTGTTTGTTTCCAACATCCACTAAACCTGTTCAGTGGGACTGTAAAGCCTCTGCATGAAGACACTGTTGTCCTTCAGCAAATAACAGAAGGAAACTGACAGCAAACAACACAGCAAAGGTCCTGGTTAGACCAGAAGCAGTGTCCCGACCCCCCCAGGTACCCCGTCATAGTGCTGAACTGATTTATAATTACACACAGTTACCACTAAGTCTGTCGCTGACCTAACAGCAGATCCAGTCCTTCTGGGTAAATCCAAGTCAGGACTTCAGTTTGAAGAGTTTCAGGTCTGACAATGACAATTTAAACTCCAAATATTAGCATTTTTAAACTGCGTCTCATCGTCTCTATCAGCGGGGAAGGTTTCTCAGTTGTCATGGATACGAGCAGCTGAAAGCCCCGAAGACAAAAAACAGTAAGTGGGCTTTTTTTTTTCTCGTGTGTCAATAATGAGCTTTATTAACTGTATAAATCCTCTTCTTCTTTAATATATAGGCCTCATAATGAAATATTAAAGAGGCTTCACTTTCTCTTTTTCCAGGATAACAGGAGATCAGACTTTGCTCCGTCAGCCTCCCTCCTTCATCCGTCATGTGATTTTTACCATCCAAAGCAAAGCGGCAGCAGCAAACCACAGCTGGACCGTTTGTCTGGCACGTCCACGGAGTCCAGCAGCCGCTCTGGCAGGTTACCAGCCTGCTCTGAAGTCACTGCTGCTGGGATCTACCGTCCACCGGTCGCACTGAAGACAATGGGACCCTCCGGTGCCGCCCTGCTACCATCATCTAGTGTCCAAGACGTCTTTTTAAAAACCTCAACCTCAGATGTTCCGTGCAGCTTCCTCACAGCTGCGGCCTGCTGATTCTACACTCACACAAGATGTACCTCTCTCTTAAAATGACCCGTCGTATTAGGTCGTCCGCTCATCCTCAACATCCAGCTGCTGCTTTTAATCTCACCTCCACCTTTTCACGGCTTCTGGCTCCGCGAATTAAGACGCTGGCTGGATTGTTTTGAAGTCGCCGGAACACAATATGAGGGGAAATGAGATTCATTCATGTGCCGTGCGGAGGGCAGGGAGGCACAGATAATCGATAGGCAGTGGAAATAGATAGCCAGGCTGGCATAACAAAACAAAAGGATTAGTGCTACAAGACAAGGCCTTATTGAACAGATCAGTGGTACGAGACAAAGCAGCAAGACGAAGGGATTCTCTGTTTCTTATTCACTCCTTGTCCTCATCTGCCTCCATCTTCTACAAAAACACCACATATATATATCTAATATTATCTTTACTGCATCAAGCCACAAGGTTTCCAAGGTAACGGGGATTTAAAGAGGAAGCACAAGTTATTCCAGTATCATTAACAGGAACACACTCCTCACTAAAAGTCAGGGATGTTCAGCTTTCAGGTGAAACCTTTGAATGCACACATGTCCAACTGTTCAGTGTCTCAGTACTTTTGTTCTCTAACAAGAAGCTTAACAGCAACATTCACAACAGGTTTGATCCATGAATCCACCAATACATTTCCTGCTTCAGGTAGAATTGGTATTTAAACAGTCCTCCTCATCCTGCTGTTCACATTCTGACATCATGAGACCAAGACGACACCTAACAGTTGATCAGCAGCACCTCAACACTGGAGGCTTCAAACAGGAAGTCCTCAGACGGAGGTGTTCACTGAGCTTAGAGGGTCACAGAGTGTCATCAGGAGGTTGGAACAGTGATACAGAGACTGGAAGAGTCACAGAGAGACTAGAAGAGACTGGAAGAGTCACAGAGAGACTGGAAGAGTCACAGAGAGACTAGAAGAGACTGGAGGAGTCACAGAGAGACTAGAAGAGACTGGAAGAGTCACAGAGAGACTGGAAGAGTCACAGAGAGACTAGAAGAGACTGGAAGAGTCACAGAGAGACTGGAAGAGTCACAGAGAGACCGGAAGAGTCCCAGAGAGACCGGAAGAGTCACAGAGAGACTAGAAGAGTCCCAGAGAGACTAGAAGAGTCCCAGAGAGACCGGAAGAGTCCCAGAGAGACCGGAAGAGTCACAGAGAGACCGGAAGAGTCACAGAGAGACTAGAAGAGTCACAGAGAGACTAGAAGAGTCCCAGAGAGACTAGAAGAGTCACAGAGAGACTAGAAGAGTCACAGAGAGACTAGAAGAGTCACAGAGAGACTGGAAGAGTCACAGAGAGACTGGAAGAGTCAAAATTCAAAATTAAGGATTGAAGAGTCCCCACATGAGCAGCATCAGATATTAATTGTTTGAGATGAAGAAGTGACCAGTGCATGCTTCTACTTAAATATCCTACTTTCATGCTATAATATCACTGTAGCACTAAGTTGTTGTGAAGGTCATAAGGGAGAGGTCAGGTCCTAACTCTCTGTGAGTGGTGTGTGTTAAAGCTCACTAAAGAGCAGATATGAGATCAGAGGTGTTCCTGTTTTCTTTGCTTTCATGGTTTCTTTGATCATCTAGTTTGTTGCAGCTGCTGTTTTTGAAGTAAACCTCAGGGATCAGGAAACGGGGCAGCAGCACGATAATGAAGTGAGAGTCCTGCTGGAGTCCACCAGCGTCTTTATCAGGAGGTCAGACTGAAGGAAACACACCTGAAGTGCAGCAGAAAGCTGCTCAGCTACAGTAAAACTGTAACCATCACTCCCGTCCGTCCGTCCGTCCGTCCGTTCGTTCTTCTCTTCCTCTGAATCTCTCCTTCCACTCCTCCTCCTCGTCTCACCCTCTCTCTGCCTCCTCTGGGCGTTCTGCTTTACTTCCTACTGTGTTCCTTTTCATCCCCCTGCTTTTAATCCTCCTCTGAAGTTAATCTCTCCATCAGCGTCTGCCCTCTCCTCCTCCTCCTCCTCCTCCTCCTCCTCCTTACATTAAAAACTTCATATCTCCCATCAACCATCCCTCCTTCTTTCCCCTCCCCTCACCCCCCCCTCCCCCATCTTCTCCCTCATCTTCTGAACTTGATGTCTCTCTTAGTCCCCGTTTCTTTTCTTTCATCTGGAGACTTTCAACTTAAGTGTCTTTACAAGTATAAGTGTGTGTGGGGTTTAAGCATCAGTGGCTCCAAGAGGAGGAGGAGGTGACCCCCCCACCCCCATCCACCCACCCACCCATCCATCCACCCACTCTGGCAGCAGCACCGCGTCGCTCTGCCAACCGAGCTAAATGGAAATTAGCAGATATAAAAGCAAATTTCAGGTAAAAATCACACCCTGAATCAGCTATCGGTGAAATACTTTCTCTCACACACACACACACACACACACACACACACACACACACACACACACACACACACACACACACACACACACACACACTCACACACACACACACACACACACACACACACACACACACACACACACACACTCTCACACACACACACACACACACACACACACACACACACACACACACACACACACACACACACACACACACACACACACACACACCCCTCCCTCGGTGTTCTACATGGATCCCTCCGCCCTCAGAGCTCATTTTTCACCCCAGGCCGTTGGGGTCTTAAATTCTCTCATGCTTAATTAAACTATCTATCTCCATGGATCTGTAGCCCCATTACCCATAACACCCTACACCACCACCTCTCCCATCCCTCCACCCACCCCCACCCCCACCCCCGCACCCCCGCCTCCCACCCACCCTCTCACTATTCTCAGTGCTGCTGCTCAACAACGTCTCTGTTAATAAGGGGATGAGATGAATGACCTGTAGGGCTAATAATGCTGCACAGCCACACTTTATTATGGTTGACAACCTCCAGGCTTCAGCCTCCAACCAACCATGCCCTGTGGAGTGAGAGTGTGTGTGTGTGTGTGTGCCCAGGAGTGTTAATAGCTGGTATTACGTCCTAATGTGTGCATATTCCTTTTATAATGGGGAAAAAAAGGACAAAAAAAAACACAAATTTACCACGAGAGCATTAATCTGCTTAAACCTAAGTGTCTGCAGCAGTCCTGCACTTTAAGGGCCTGATTCATATCAGTGCTTCCTGACTAAACGAGCTGCGTGGCTGTGATCTGAGAGGCTGAGAAGCTTCGCAGAGACTGAAACAACAGGACGAAGTGGAGAAGCTGTAATCAGTAATGACTTTCAGGCCTGGACACAGCTAATGTGCTGCAAACCAAACAAAGCCATTAGCTGTATCGAAGCTCCATCGCGTCTCATCTCTCTCTGTATATTTCTGCTTAATTCACACAGCCTCGGTCGGTGGACGCGTCGACTGAATGTGAATGTCGGAGTCGTTCTCTTCACGCTGTGACTGACAGTTTCTCTCCTGATTCACCCGGGATCAGATTCATTAAGGGAAATGTTTGTGTTTCATTAGTGTGAAAACATGTTGGTGCTCCATCCCACAGCGCTGCCTGTAAGGATGTTCTACGTTGTAATATCTTGTGTTTGTGCAGTAGTTCCTCCTCTGTGTGTGTGTGTGTGTGTGTGTGTGTAGTGGTAGTAATAACCCAATTGCTTTCAAACAAAAATGCAGAGCAGGTAGCAGCATCCTGAGCTCCATCTCTGCCAATTTCGCTGCCCTGCCGCCTCGGCTGGTAAAACAAAATGATCTCACATCGCAGCCGCTGGCAGCTGACGCTCTGCTCTGTGTTCATTCATCCAACACTCACAAGAAGCAGCCGCTCCGACTGAGCACCTCCGCAAGACTACACGATCTCTATCAAGGATATTTTAAGGCAGTTTATTATGTGACGATTAAAAAAGAAAAATAGAGAGATGATTAAAAAAAACGTCCACGAACACCAGGTTTCATTAATTCATGCTCGCCTTAATCCGGCAAGCGTTCAGGTGTAAATCTGTCTGCAGCTGATGTGTTTAGTGATCCAGGGTTTGTATTCAGTGGGCGTTTCACGTGGGTGCAGCTCACTACAAGCCGATGCTAAGGTACGGCTACAGCAGCCACAGTATGAAGCTCACAGAGGCCTGGATGAGCAATAAAGATGAGACAGGAAGTTTGGAAATCCAAGGCAGTGGTTCAACTAAACAAAGACAGAATTAGATCAGTGAGAAAAACTGCAGAAAAGTGGAGCAAACAAACCATTTCTTGGCTCTCGGTGGGTGCAGCTCAACTCTGTAATGGAACATTATTGAATTGAGGTTGAACAACATCCTTCTCAGATCTCTGCCAGCGACGTTCGACCAGCGTCTGGCTGCACGAGATTAGCAGCAAGTTACAAGAAAGCCGAGGCAACAACACTTCCTGTTCAATAACACAGTGTTGTGTTTAGGCGCTGCTGGTGTTTAACGTCTCACCAGTTTGGCGGCTGCTCAGGGGAGAGAAACAGTCGGGCACAGCTGGATTTGTTTCTACAGATTAAACCAACATGAGTGAACTAGTTCATCAGTGATCTTTAGAGATGCTGGTGGGCTGATGTAGAAAAGAAAAGCTAATAATTCATTTTTTTATTCATTTATTTCTCGTATTTGGAGAAAATCCTGATAAATTATCACCTTTTTCACTTAAACGTGTTATTTTCATTGTGTACTACTCTCTACTTTAACTCCTCTATATTTTATATATTTATAAAGTCTGTACTATATATGAGCTATTTATCACATTGCAGACTCAGATTATTGATAGAAAACATGATCAACTAATAAATCATGATGTAATATTGTGAAACTAGTTCAGCAGCAGAGAATTAAGTAGCTGAATTAAGTGAATTAAGCTGAATTACTTCAGGGACTTTTACTCTTTACTTGAATTGGAGTATTACTCTCCTGTGGTATTGCTACCTTTGCTTAAGTAAACCATCAGAGTACTTCTTCCTCCACTTTCAGTCCAGTATTCACTCTCTGGCTTTGGTCTCCACCACCTCCTGGAGAATATTCCATCACTTTAGCTGCTGGTAATTTGATGAAATGTTGATATTAACTGATGCAGCCACAGATTTCAGCCAAAGAAAATGTTGAAAGCATCCACAGACTGATATAATAAATGACAGCAGCTCCCTCAGCCTCAGCTCACAGTGATGGCAGCTCATTAATATGACCGACACCTGACGGGGGGGGGGCAGGACTCAACAAAACACCTGTCTCCAGGTAAATTATAGCTGCCTAAATCAAACGGCATCTTGACACAAAGTCAAAGCTCTATGCTGCATTCAGGGAATCCTGAAAATTGACTCATCTGCAGCACCTTTTGACCCTCAGTAACACCTGAACTGTAGCCATGGTGGGGGGGGGGGTCACCTGAAGCACCTCAGGTGAGGTGATTGTTGTGTGTGTGTGTGTGTGTGTGTGTGTGTACAAGGCGGGGAAAGGGGGTGCTTTAAGGTGAGAGGAAATGATGTATTAGAGAGAGCAGCGTCGTCTCTGGAGGTCATTCGTCACACTGAGACATCTGAGGGACAGAGCCATCAGTCACAGCACGGGCAGACAGACAGCACACAGGCAGACAGACAGGCGGGTGTGGAGGTCGACAGGAAGTTGGAGACTGAGGAAAAGGTCCTCTGATGGATGTATCATCAGCTGGTGTGACTATTTTACAACGACGTCCCTTTCTGAGGGGAACCTTTGTCTCCTTTTACTTCCTAAAGTGATTTCCTATATTTCCCAGAATGCCTTTCCACAAGCTTTAGGTGAGCAAACAATGAGCGGCAATCATCCCACTGTTAATCAATCTGAGCGGGTGGGCAGTACTGTGTCCAGAAGAGCCGGATGTATTAGGTGTTATCCGCTTTTCCACAATCACCCAAGTATCAGACCGGGACGGCTGTGATGATCGGACGGCAAATTACTGTCAGGAAGTGGAAGACGCCTGGAGAGCCTCCTGTTCAGGGCAGAGAGGCTGACTGGACAGAACGTCATATAGGACGACGGACAGTATATTTATTTTCTAAAGGCTTCTGGGTAAAGACGAGCTGGGACGGCGGTTTTGTATTCTGTCTTTGGATTGTGTTTGTGCTTTTTATCTATTTACTTCAGTTGTTTTCTGAGCAATAGTTCTATGTATGAGCCACTCGAGATCCTCCACCCTCTTGTTTCCGTGGTGGGTGGGAAGTTTGTGCTGGTTTGACCCAGAATGTGTCAAAAGAATGTAAAAAAAAAAGTCAGCTGGGTGGACGAAGCCAACAGAAACAGAGAGACAACATCACGACAACATATTGTTAAAGGGGAGGTTCACATGTCTGTTTGTGCAGCACAGATTCCTTCTTTAAATGGTTTTAATGCAGGTAATGGGGACCAAATCCTCAGTCCTTATTCAGAGTAATGTCATTCAATGCATTTTAAAATTGTGCTGACTCTAAACCAGTCTGCCTTAGCCAAATAAAGAAGGTATCTACTGAAGACACACTTTTTTAGAACCAGTTTCCCTCCATTTCTTGCCGCCTCTCCTCTCCAGCTTTGTAAGGAAACACTGTCGAGGGAAGCATAAAGAGGGAATTATGTACTTAAAAGATTGTAACAATGGAGTATACAGAAATTAAAAACTGCACAGTTGTACCGTTGAAAGATATCCACTCCGCTGGTCGAGGGAGCTAATCCTCGTATTTACACAGAATGAGGACTGTGGATTTTGTCCCCCATGACCTGCTTTAAAATTGAAGGAATTAAAGGAACCTGCTGCAGCCAAGTATGGGTAGCAGGAAGGACAAAAAAGTTAGACTTAGAAAGAAATATGTGAACCTATCGGCAGCCCACCCTCACGGCACGGCTAATCAAACATCTTCCTCCTCCTATCGGCCTAACAGGTGGGAACCTCAGGTGTCCCGGTGACGGAGCCAAATCTATTTACAAGTGGACGAACAGCAACCAGACAACAGCGTCCAGGTGAGCTCTCCTCAGTCCAACATGTGAGTATTCCTGTGTGCTTCTTCAGCGTTTGCTCGTTACCAGGGGTCATCCTGATATTCGGGGTCGAACCTTCCCAGGGTGCTATGTTTCCCAGCTCTATACTCCTAGAATATCACATATAAGTAAGTAAAATTATGTCGAGTTGTCGATGTTCTTCCTCCACTGTTGCTCAATATAACATAATATCTGATGCTGCTCATGTGGGGATTCTTGAATCCTTCATGTTGAATCCCTGAATCGTTGGTCTCTCTCTAATTAAAGAGTTTGGTCTAGACCTGCTCTTCATGGAAAGAGTCTTGAGATAACGCTGTTCTGAATTGGCGCTGTATAAATAAAGATTGATTGATTGATTGCTGTTGCACACATCACAGTAATCACTGCATCTACCAGGTACAAATACACTATGTGACACACACACACAAACATACATTTGCTCATTCACTTGTGCATCAATAAATAAAGCATCAATAAATCTTGATAAATAATCAGGCGAGCTACACTGAACCTTTACTTCTCCCACTCTGCAGGTCTACATGTAAAATCAGGGTTAACGTTAGTTAGATGTGCTGTAAATGCAGGATATTAGGATATTAGGGTATCGAGCTGGGGAGCACAGCACCCTGGGGGCATCGAACCCTTTACTGACTCCTCTACATGAGTCTACACGTACCAACCACAGGAGACACTTCATTCTTCAGAATACAGCACTAACAAGTTGTTTGAGCTCAAGTAAACTCAGTGGATCACTTTTTTCTGGTCGTATGTCGCCAACGAGGACACTAATTTTATGTCCACAGTGTAAATATTTATTCATCATTACAACATATATTTATTTTCTTCTGTTGTTTTCTTTATTCTTTCTTCTTTTCTATTCCTTGTTGCTGCTGTAACATGTTGAATTTCCAATCAATCAATAAAGAAAAGTCTAAGTCTAAAGTCTAGTCTAAGTCTAAATGTACTCATATGAGCAAGGAGCAGACACCACATGGTAGCTTTTGACATATAGATAGATAGATAGATAGATAGATAGATAGATAGATAGATAGATAGATAGATAGATAGATAGATAGATAGATAGATAGATAGATAGATAGATAGATAGATAGATAGTAAACATGGGAGTAAACAAAGCAGGTTTCAGCAGATTGAAAACTGGGTTTTGCAAATGTTTGATAGTGAAATAAATGCATTTGACATATTTGCTAAACCTCTTTGGGTTACTAAGAGAACATGGCTGTGTTTGTATAAGAGAAGCAGCGATGAGTTGATAGAGATGCATCAGAGATGGCGTGACGGTTCAGGGTTAATGCTGCATATCAGAGACGTGTAGAAAAGAACCTGCAACTTTTGCTTTCACTTGTTTACTTCCAGGATCAGTTGTTTCCTGAAACGTTTTCTAAAATCAAACTCTCGTGTAGCTGATGGAACTTCATGGATGTGAAGTCACAGATATCCAAGAGGACGAACAAGTGACTGCCCTCACTTCCTGCTGTCAGTCATCCTCCTGTTTTCAGTCACGTCCAGCATTTGCATTTCAAGACATGACATGAGCACGTCATGAAATGTCACGAGGCCCGGCTGTTGTGTGGGCTCGGCCAGTTAGAGCATCAGGTGCACGGGATCAAACGTGTGCAGAGACAGTCCTCTCTCACCAGAACACCAGCCTGCGGTCTGCTTCCCAAAGCCTTCTTACACGAGGGTCATTCAATTAAACATTCAGTTCCATGCACAGGATTTCTGCCGTGGCTGCAGAGGAATTATACCTGAATCATTGGAGTCCACTGAACCCAGACTGAAGGGCTCGGTGCTGCCTGTAACGGTGCACACAGCACACGTAGTAAATCAGGGAAATGTTGCTTTGAAACTAAAGTTGACGGCAGATGGCTGACATCGGGAATCGTGCCGAATCAAAACTCTTGACATGTTTGTTCCAAAAAACGCAGCCAGCAAAACAAGCACAAATTCCTCAAACAACCAATTTACAGACTTTGTGAGGCTTAAAATATTCAACAGACACCGACTGTCTCTGTTTTAAGGAAGCGGCGGCTGCTTGTTGATTGTGTCTACACAGCAAAATGAAATGATTCTGACTGTAATTGAGGATCTCTGGTTTTGTTTGGCCGGAGCTCTTGGAGCCCATCTGCTTGGTGGATTATAGTTCTGTGGTGCCAACAAACAGCAGCCTCTTCACAATCATCTGTCTCACTTGAACCACGCAGACCTCCTCACGGCGGCGAGCTGAACGTCTGTCACAGCGACGTCTGAAGGAAAGCAAGGCGACATGTGACCGTCCCAGCAGGAGACTTCTGGAGAGCCGATGGAAGAACTGACCTCTCCTCCGCTCAGGGCACGGAGTGGAGCACAGTGTGGCAGCACTGGTAAAGTTTATCTAAGCGCAAACTTGTTTGTGCAGGTTCTGCATTTTAATAGAGAGCAGGACGACAACGAGGGGGGGGGGGGTGAAGAGACAGACAGATATAATAGAAAGATAAATTAGAAGATCTCACAGATAACCACCCTAAAGT
Source organism: Pempheris klunzingeri (assembly GCF_042242105.1). Classification (NCBI taxonomy): domain Eukaryota; kingdom Metazoa; phylum Chordata; class Actinopteri; order Acropomatiformes; family Pempheridae; genus Pempheris; species Pempheris klunzingeri. The sequence goes on from NC_092031.1 coordinate 1,361,640, forward strand.
GGAGCTGTGCCTCTTGGTCTTCTGATGAAGTGATCATCAACATCAACATCACTGAATTCAAAGAGTGGGGACGGTTAAGCAGTGATGAGAGGTCGTCCTATTGTTCAACAGGGCAAAGTGATCAGAGATAATAATATTTATCTGTTAATTAGAAACCTTCATATTACAACAAAATGTTCTTCTAATGTTAAATTAGAACTGAACACCTTAAGAACAGGGGCTCCTCTGACCGAGCTCTGTCAGGACCTACTTCACCTGTGACCTGAATAAACTGCTTCTGAGACCGACTGAACTCTCCGGCTAAATTCTTGGGCTGTCAAAACAAGGATCGGCTCTAACATATCCATGGGGGGGGGGGGACTTTGGGCATGATGGCTGCTCTGATACAGAGAGAAATAGGGACATACAATACACTTGGTATTTATGGAAGATATACAAGAGATAAAATGTCCACGGCAGAGCCTGCAGCATCATCAAGGACCCCCCCACCCTGCTGAGTGTGAGGAGCAGCACCTCCAGGTTGAAGGACAGACGTATCTGTGAAATGATTACTTGAACTGTGTATATTACTTTGTATACTACTGTTATATATCTATTATCTTTTCTTATTCCTGAAGCAGCACTGGAGCTGAAAGGACAAAGTAAGAATGTCACTGTGCAGTGGAACTTGTTGTTTCTATCAGTAAACATGACAATAAAGCGACAGCACTGAATAGAAACATGTCGTGTTCACGCTAAGAACCTTTGTGTCCTTCTACGACCTGAGAAAATGAACGCAGTCAAAAATAAAACGTGCTCACGATCTGATCTCAGACCTGTGGAAGATGAGGACAGATTAACTTGGCTGGCAGAAGCTGCTTTTGGCAGATGCACCAGTTTGTTTTCCGGCGCTCATGTTGGAGCTCACCGACGGCCGTCTTCCATCTATCAGCTAATTATGATGAATGACTCACTAATCAGTCCGTCCCTCCCAACAACAGCGGCTCACAAACTCAGAGCTGACCACACAGATCCTCCAGGGAGGGGCTCCAACGCCACGGCCAAATATCTCTGCCTGCTCCTCTTCCTCCTCCTTCTGCTGCTGCTCCTCTTCCTCCCCCTCTCTGGTCTCCCTGAGCTCCCCGAGGAGCAGAGCAGCCCGGTGGTTCCTGTCAGCCTTCACAAGCCGCCGAGAGGGGGGGGTCAGAGGTCAGCGCCTCATCCCAGAAACAGAGCACCGTCTGGGGGACGGCAGAGCCCGACGGGGAGCCTGCAGATCAAGGACGCACTCATTTAGCCGTGACAGAAGAGAGAGGGAGGAGAGATGGATGAGGGTGGGAGGGAAGATGAGAGGATAGAAGACAACGAGGAAGAAAAGGAGAAAAGACCAAAAGAGGATGGAGGGAAGAGAGAGAGGCTGAGAAGGTGAGAAAAGACTGAAGGGTGAGGAAAAATGAGAGAACAGAGAGGAGGAGAGAGGGGTGACAGAAAAGGCTATGATGTAAGAAAAGGGGGAGGGAAGGAAAAGAAGGAAGAGTAAAGGGTAGTAACAAAGGATGATGGGATGAGTGAAAAGAGGAGACGAGAGGATAGGAAAGGATGGTGACGAGAGAGAAGGAATAAAGAGGGGAAGGAGAGAAGAGGTGAGGAAAGGATGAAGTAAGGGAGTAAAGGAAAGGAAACGAGGGAGAAGGGAAAGAGAGGACAGAAGAGATGATGCCAGTGGAGAGAAGAAGGGAAAGGAAAGAAGACAGAGTGAGTCAAGGAGTGAAGAAAAGGAAAGAGGGAAGGTAAGGAGAAGATGAGGAGGAAAGGAAAAAAGGGGACAGAAGAGGAAGAAAGAAGGAAGTAAAGTAGGAGAAGAGGGGAGGAAAAGGAATCATGGAATAAAGGAGTAAAGGAAGGATGAAGGAGTAGAGGAGATGAAGGAAGGAGAAAAGGAGAGAAGAGATGAGAGGGGAGAGGAGGAAGGAAAGGAAGGAGGAGAAAAGGAAAAGAGGAAAATTAGGCGAAGCGAAGCATCTGTGAACGTCTCTGAGGATTTCAGTGTTGAAAAGGAGGAGCAGCTACATTCCCATGCAGAGAGAGAGAGAGGGGGGGGGGGAGAGAGGGGGAGAGCGAGGGGGAGAGAGAGAGGGGGAGAGCGAGGGGGGGGGGGGCAGCGCTCCATATATTATTGATGGGAGGAGCATCAAACAGTGTTTGAGCAGCTTCAGCAGATCCTCAGGAGTGTGTGAGCACGCTGGGTGAAGCCCCCACTGCTCCCCCGGGTCATCTGATCTTCACATCCACACAACACAAGGACCACGACCCCCCCACACTCCCCCCACTCCCCCAGGACGGAGCTGCTGTCCTTCAGCTTTCATCACAACCTCCACATGGTTGTTTTTAACGCAAAACCTGGAATTAAATTCAGTTTATTCTCATTTCCATTTGACTTGTTCTGTGTTTTCTATCCCAGATAGAAGAGCAAAGCTTTTCTCAGTCATCAGCTCACTTTTCTTTTCACAGAGCATCATTAAAAGGTTCCTCTTGTTTTAAGCAGGATGAACTAGTTGGATTTTGAGTGACAACTTGCAGCATATGGTCTCATCAAAAATGAATTCAGGACTGGAAATGCTGTGAAACTCGATGTGGCAAGAAGGAAAAGTTCCTCCGTGTGGATCAACACTTCACCTCACTGTGTTTCTGTTCATTATGTGGTTGACAGCAATTATTAGTATTTTTTTATCTTTGGAACATAAATATCAACTACTAAATCTTTAGCCCTGCCATCTTGGCTGGGATGCTCTAATCCAAAGATATGAGAGATATAAAAGTTTATGAACATTAACAATCCTTATGGAAAAAAGCCTGCGTTGTAAAAGATGACATCCAGTAATGTGCCTTCCCCTCAGCTCATCAAATAAAGTCTGCGGATCCTCTCGGCGGCTTTGTTCCTGGTGTTTGGTTTGTTTCTGTGCTGTTTCGCAGATTTTATTTTCATTTTCCACAAACACAAAAGACATTAGGGTTAATACCACACAGCTGCTGGCAATAATCTTGCAGAAAATTAAAAACCATGTAATCACGTTGCCAAAAATAAAGAACAGCTGTGATCAGATTGAATATACAGCAGTTACATATACTCCAGTGTTTTCAGAGCTGGAGAAAGCCGCCCAAATCTGCACTGAAACTCCTCAAATCACTTCATAATCCACCTCTCCACTATCCAGCTGTGTGCTCCAAAACGCCACTGCTTCCATCAGAGAGAGGAGCTCAGCAGAACAACACAGAGGCCCTTTAGTTTGTGCTTTTTATGAAAATGGTTTAATTACTTCTGATCGGAGAGAAAAAAGGGGCGAAACTAAAATAACTACACCATGTTGGCACATGCATTTCTACCATATGGCTGTGAAGTCATTCTGAAAATGTGCTTCAGCCCGGAGAGAAGCACCAAAAGGTTGGTGCCGTTTCCAGCAAACTGACATTCAGCTGCAGCCGACGCACCGAAGCCAAGGACGGAACATGATAATACCGAGATGGAACAAAGGCCATCAAGCATAAAGACGCTTATAGATGCAAGAGAAATGACACGGACGTCCAAACGGAGCTGAACCAGAGCATCACACCAAATTAACCCCATAAGAACATCAGCGGGGCGGTGTGGTTAATGCTTGCAGTAAAGTCAAGGTCAGAGGCAGATCAAAGCTCAAGGACGACACATTAACAAACCAAATGAGGAAATAAAAGAGAAATAATGCAAATATGAGTGAATGTATGTGAGTAAGACTACTTGGTATTCCATGAGAAGAGCTTCCTGTCACGACCAGAGCATCAGGAGATACTGGACCAAAGCAGTGAATACTAACCAAACCAGAGCCTAAACACCAGTGAATACTAACCAAACCAGAGCCTAAACACTAGTGAATACTAACCAAACCAGAGCCTAAACACCAGTGAATACTAACCAAACCAGAGCCTAAACACCAGTGAATACTAACCAAACCAGAGCCTAAACACCAGTGAATACTAACCAAACCAGAGCCTAAACACCAGTCAATACTAACCAAACCAGAGCCTAAACACCAGTGAATACTAACCAAACCAGAGCCAAAACACCAGTGAATACTAACCAAACCAGAGCCTAAACACCAGTGAATACTAACCAAACCAGAGCCTAAACACCAGTGAATACTAACCAAACCAGAGCCTAAACACCAGTGAATACTAACCAAACCAGAGCCTAAACACCAGTGAATACTAACCAAACCAGAGCCTAAACACTAGTGAATACTAACCAAACCAGAGCCTAAACACCAGTGAATACTAACCAAACCAGAGCCTAAACACCAGTGAATACTAACCAAACCAGAGCCTAAACACCAGTGAATACTAACCAAACCAGAGCCTAAACACCAGTCAATACTAACCAAACCAGAGCCTAAACACCAGTGAATACTAACCAAACCAGAGCCAAAACACCAGTGAATACTAACCAAACCAGAGCCTAAACACCAGTCAATACTAACCAAACCAGAGCCTAAACACCAGTGAATACTAACCAAACCAGGGCTAAAACACCAGTGAATACTAACCAAACCAGAGCCTAAACACCAGTGAATACTAACCAAACCAGGGCTAAAACACCAGTGAATACTAACCAAACCAGAGCCAAAACACCAGTGAATACTAACCAAACCAGAGCCTAAACACCAGTGAATACTAACCAAACCAGAGCCTAAACACCAGTGAATACTAACCAAACCAGAGCCTAAACACCAGTGAATACTAACCAAACCAGAGCCTAAACACCAGTGAATACTAACCAAACCAGGGCCTAAACACCACTGAATACTAACCAAACCAGAGCCTAAACACCAGTGAATACTAACCAAACCAGGGCCTAAACACCAGTCAATACTAACCAAACCAGAGCCTAAACACCAGTGAATACTAACCAAACCAGGGCCTAAACACCACTGAATACTAACCAAACCAGGGCCTAAACACCACTGAATACTAACCAAACCAGAGCTAAAGCACCAGTGAATACTAACCAAACCAGAGCTAAAGCACCAGTGAATACTAACCAAACCAGAGCCTAAACACCAGTGAATACTAACCAAACCAGAGCTAAAGCACCAGTGAATACTAACCAAACCAGAGCTAAAACACCGGATCAATACCAGATCAACCAAGAGCGTTAAAGTTCCAGAAAACACTGGACCAAACAAAGGTTAAAACATCAGAACCATTTTGCCAAACAGCAGCAGGTAAAGCACCAAAACACAGAGTTTCAGTGAGTGTCTGACCTGCAGGAGCCCGGCGGCCTGGTGTGATCCACCACGGCTCCTGGTGTGATCCACCACGGCTCCTGGTGTGATCCACCACGGCTCCTGGTGTGATCCACCACGGCTCAGAGCTGCTCCTGTGTTTGCACGTGACTTCAAGCGCTGAGGTATTTCTGTTGTGTGCCTGTTTGCCAACTGGAGCCTCATTAAGAGGTTCGGCTAAATGAAGCGTTGAGAGCTTTGAGATGTGGTGTCGCGCTGAATGTTTTCCTCCTCCTCCTCTAAACACCACACTTTTTTAAAGCCCACCAAGAAGTCAGAAACAAAGGTCGTCAAGTGAGAACACGACTGCTACTCTTAATGAGTTTCCATTTTCAGGTCAGCAGTCAGTTAATGAGTCTGCGTTCTGCATGTTGTCATCAGCTCCTCGGAGCTCTGCAGTGTTTTCTCCTTCATTACCGACTATTGGACCGGCGTGAGCCACATCGACAGCCGAAGACACAAGAAAGACAAACATGTTTCAGCCCTTAAGTAACTCAGCTGGGAGGTGGGGGGGAGAATTTAGTCCTAACCGGCGACAGGAGACACACAGACAATCAAACATGACGACAGCTCGGATATTCAGTCAGTCAGTGTTCTGGTCTGGTTCACATGGGGAGCCTGTTGGCTAGCGTGTTAGCTAACAAGCTACAGTGCAGCTACAGTGTCTTGACGGGGTGATCACTTCCTTCGCAAAAACCCGTTCACACTTAAAGCAGCGTCACAAGTGGTCACTGAGCCTTTGAACATCCAGTCAAGACTTGCTTTCACAGGCCTGATGTTTAGTGGGTGTAAGCATTCAAACAGTGAAGCCACAGTGCAGCTGAGGGGGTGTTAAAAAGTTAGAGGATCACCAAAGTGACTGTGACTCATCCAGGAGACGTGAAACACCTTTTCCCACCGAAGGAACTTTTCTCATTTACTTGGGTTTTTGAAAAACGCTCCCTTAATCCCAAACTGTCCCCCTGAAAAGTTCCTAGTAGCAAGGAGGAACTTTTCAGATTACCCAGAATTCTTGAGGGGAGGGGCTCCGATTGAACGCTGATTGGTTGATCACAGTTGCAACGTGTGGCTGCAAACTGGATTATTTCACCTGTACAAGCTTCACTTCGTTTGTGTTTTCATCGTTTGGAAAATGGAGCGAAAGAAGAGAAGCTACGAGAAGAGGAAGGTCCGGCCTCTTTTCAGCGGGACGACCGAGTCTGTGGAGGAACACTTATGCAAGATTATAAGAAGCATTAGCAGAAAGAATTCTTTTACCAGGGAAATAAAAGCTCCTGGGAGTGTTGGTGGAAAAGGGGCTGAAGTCTGCACAGAGTTTATAGGAATCCATCTATTAGTTGCAGTTGCGGCTGCAGAACACGTGATCTGATCGCGCCTCAAGGTCGAAGCAGCAGAAGACTTATGACCAACACACGACTGCCGCCAAGGTTTTCCCTGGGAGGAGCAGCGGGGGTGCACTCGGTGAAGGAATGCAACGCTCCAGATTGTTTCCGTTTACCGTCCATCATGTGTTTAAGAAGACGGACACTGACTCACAGCAGGCCACGTCAAACTGACACCGGGGCAACGGGGGTTTGGCTTCGAAGAGCTTCAAAAACAGGTTCGACATCCACAAAAGACGGGAAGTGTTGTAACTCCTCTGCAAATATTTCACAATCTGTGTTTCAGTGTGTGTGTGTGTGTGTGTGTGCAGCAAACAGCCGAAAACAACACCAAACACAAACCGAGGTTCGCCAGAGAAACATTAATCCCTTACAATTATAATAACTGATGTTATTCTCCACTTCCAGCTTCTCGCTGGGAGCATTTGCAGCTTTTTTTTTTCCTGTTTTCTATCATTTTATTCTAAAATAATTCAGCTTTGGACATTAGGAGACATCACGTTTGGGTTTCTGACTCGTGACTTGTGGGATTTTTCACATTTTAGAGACTGTTAATCATAAAATAGTTCGATTGATAAGATAGTAATCATCACACACACACACACACACACACACACGACAGAGTGACAGTGATGGAGACAATAACAGGAATTTAAGGTGTGTGTGTGTCAGGTGTGTGTGTGTCAGGTGTGTGTGTGCTGATTGTATGGAGATGTGTTGTTTTTAAATCACCGCTGACAAAATAGACTGTTTTTCTGTGACAAGTCGTCCGTGAAGGTGACATGAACAAGTGAGCATAATCACCACAATCATGAGCGAGCACACACACACACACACACACACACACACACTTACTTAGGTCACATTGGGGGACATTACACACACTTACATTCATGTCCTGAACCATAACGTTAACCATAACCACACCCAAACTTAACCAGTGGCCCAATAATCAGCTTTTCCCCCAAATCTGGACCCAGATTAAGTCCCCAGTTAGACAATGTATTTCTTTATTCTGAAATGTGTCCCTGGAGGTAGCCTCAGTCAGAAAACACACACACACACACACACACACACACACACACACCTGGCCGTGTAAATCAAAGCAACAAGCAGTGGCGGTGGCTGTAGGAAGGAAGGAGGAAACAACGTGAAGGACGAACAGACACAGGCTCTGGCAGCTGTAATAAATCCTCCCACAGCCATTTTTCTCTTGTTTTCGTGTCTGCGGGACTCATCAGGTCAAATCGATACCGCGGCCCCACCAACTTTCATTTCAGCCAAGATTGGTATTAATGACAGTTTGGGGAAAAACCAGACTGGAAGGCACTCGAACAACAGAAAACTTTGGCGCCGATGAAGAATCCTTCAGTGTTTCACATGTTTCCATCCCTGTATGCTGCTTGTATTGGACTTGGAGTTTGTGAGAACCCAGAGTAGAGGAGCACAGGTGTGATGACAGTCCATCATCCGTCTGTGTCAGGCATTCACAGTGATATTAGCTGCTGAACTGGTGGGGCTGTGCTGCTAACGGTGCCAGCGAGACATGAAATACAATCCAGGAAGTTCAGTTTGAGTGAAACATAGTGGTAAAAAGAAGCCTTCACCAGCCGTGTTCAACAATAAATAAACCCAATCTGAGCAACATCTGCTATTCATAGAGCAGATAAGATGGACAACCTCCACTAAAGAGCCATAAAAAAGACCATTTCTGCAGAGAGATTCAAAAACAGGGCTCCTAAAATTAGCTTTATTTCATCTAAACCTTTCAGCATCAAAGAAAAACATTAATTAACTCCGACCCTGGCAGCAGCTCACCGGCTTCAGTCATAAACTCTTCAGAGCCAGTTAATGATGCCACAGCCATGACTGACAGTCGGCCCACACTCTTCTTGTTGTTGTTGCTGCTGTAACCAGAGGTGCATCACTAAAACTTCAGCGCAGCGGAGACAAATGTAGCCTGAAAATGAGATCGTCTGGACGACATCCAATTTGGTGTCTAATTAGCAAAATATCAATTAGAATCTATAGAGGCAGAGTTCAGTGAGTAGGAGGGCCGTGTGTCTCTCTGGTAATTGGGTTTTTGATCAACTGCCTCGACGATGTGCAGATAAATGGTGACGCAATGCAGCAAAAAAAGAGATTGGGTGATTTAACAGAGGTGAAGGACGAGAGAGCAAGGGAGAGAGAGAGAGAGAGAGAGTCAGTATTGTTGGCTTGTTGCTGAACTGGAGGGCGAGGGACCCCTGGAGACACGGAGGGAGGTGATAGGAAGGACAGCAGAGTACAGAGTCGGTGGAGACTTCTGGTGTTGGTGACCAGAGTCCAGAGTCCTGATGGAGGTTAAAACAGGACCTCTGTTTATTCAGGAGTCATGTGAAGCATAAAGAACGACTTATTTCTAAAAAATAAGGCACTACTTTGATCAGATGACATTTGGGTTGGGTCTAGTTCATTTAGAACTTGTTCTTAACCTTTTAGATTTCTTTTTAAAATGCATCCATGCATGCAGCTCTAGACACCGTGGTGGTATTCCTGATCTTCCTGTCTGATGGTCAAAGCTCAGTCTGACGTAGTGAGCATCTTCAAACACACGAATATCAGATCTACGTAATGTGAGTACATGTAATCAGACAACAGCTCCAACCTGTAGAAAACCAGCTAAAACCTTTACAGGTGAAGTCTGCATCCTTTATAAACTAGGGAGTGTGCACTCCTGCTTTAGCATCGAGGATCTTTGGAGTGTGTGTGTGTGTGTGTGTGTGTGTGTGTGTGTGTGTGTGTGAGGCAGGGAGAGGAGATATACTGTATGCATACCTATGAGAGTTTGTACTTGTGTGTCTGCATATTTGCCTGTATAAGCTTTCTAACTGCAGAAACAAAACCATCAGCATTTCACACACACACACACACACACACACACACACACACACACACACACACACACACGCACACACACACCCATTAGCAGAGTGCTAGGTGCTGGCTGAGGTGTCAGACAGCCAGATGAGGGCTGAGCCGCTCTCATGGCTTCCCGCCTCATTTCCATCCATTACTGTTGGGGGGGGGGGACCAGAGGGGGGGGGGGGCGAGGCTCCAAAAGCTCATTTGGCTCCATTACAGGCCAGAACGCTCCGTCCAATCACAAGAGTCGAATCAATCCACGCCTCAGCGTCGCTCCTGCTCCTCACACTCCTTCTCAGGACGGAGTGAAGGGATGAAGGTCATGTGGAGCTTCACTCACATGTTTGTCGTATGAGGAGCTGATAGAGGCTGGGGGGGTGCATCAGTGAGCGAGTTAATTACTGAGTGTATGAATAAGTGACTTAATGGATGAATTAATAATGACTGAATGCTGAGGAAGTGAAGGGAGTGAATAAAAATGAGGTCATTATACAGTTTTTAAATGAGGGAAGCATGGAGGGGGTGATGAGTGTGTGAGCAGGTGACCTGATGAGAGTGAGTCAGCAAACTAACACTTTGTTTTAGGAAAAGCTGCTGACTTTTGGTGTGAAGGTCCCGTGTTTGTCTTTACTAGCCCACATATCTGGGGCACATGATGATGATGATGATGATGATGAAGCTTACTCAGCAGCCTGACATCAGTCACGTTGGATGATTTGTCTGCAGTTTGAAGGAAAATGAGTGTGAAGTGAATTAAATGGCAGCGAGCCCTTCTTCTTCTTCTCCTTCTCCTTCTTCTTCTCCTTCTTCTCCTTCTTCTTCTTCTTCTTCTCCTTCTTCTTCTTCTTCTCCTTCTTCTTCTTCTCCTTCTTCTTCTTCTTCTTCTTCTCCTTCTTCTTCTTCTTCTTCTTCTCCTTCTTCTTCTTCTCCTTCTTCTTCTTCTTCTCCTTCTTCTTCTTCTCCTTCTTCGTCTTCTTCTTCTTCTTCTTCTTCTCAGACACCAGGAACTTGTGTTCAGGGTGTCGCAGCACAAAGAGCCCCAAACACTCCGGCTCTGTTTTAAATATTCCATTATAGGAGCCATTAGGATAATTACAGCGCCGCCTCTTCAGCCCGTCCCACTGTGAATCCCTCTTTTTGTTCCACGCCATGTTATTCATCCTCCTCTGGCCCAGTTTGATGGCGCCGCGTGGAGAAGTGCTAACAGGGAGGGATGAATTGAACAGAGGTGTGTTTTACAGAAGAGACTAGACAGCGTGGAGGAAGAGTCTGCTTCTGGGTGATGCCGAAGATGTTTATCACGTCTGATCTCGGCCACAGAGAGGGGAGCATGAAGAAAGGAACATTAGTGTTTGCTCTCTTGGAAACAGCCACCTGTCCTGTTAACACACTCACACACACACTCCTGTTTCTGTATGAGCTACAAAGCACGGTTTGAAAAGGTGGCAGCTAATAAATGTCATGCGCTCCTTCCTGTGGGAATACAAATAATTGTCGCTCTTGTATGAGCAGCACCAGGAGGGGAAAACTGCATCTGTGTGATATAAAGTGGGGAGACAGAGGCTGCACCTCTTCTGTGAAACTCCTGGAGTATGCAGACGACACGTCTGCATACTCCAGGAGTTTCACAGAAGAGGTAATTGGTCTGATCCAGGACGGTGGAACAGCTGGTCCACTGGTGCAGTCAGAACCACCTGGACCTGAACCCGCTAAAGACCGTGGAGATGACAGTGGACTTTAGGAGACACCTCACCATCCTCAACAGCACAGTGTCTACTGCAGACTCCTTCAGGTTTCTGGGCTCCACAGTTTCTCTGGACCTGAAGTGGACTCCCCACAGAGACTCTGTCTGTGAAAAGGCTCAGCAGAGGTTGTACTTCCTGCTACAGCTCAGGAAGTTTAACCTGCCACAGGAGCTGCTGATCACCTTCTACTCCGCCATCATCCAGTCTGTTCTCTGCACTTCTATCACGGTCTGGTTCGGATCGGCCACCAAACAGGACGGGCACAGACTGCAAAGGACGATCAGGTCTGCAGAGAGGATAACTGGGGCCGATCTGCCCTCCATCCAGGACGTGTACCTGTCCAGGGTCAGGAGGAGGGCAGGTAACATCTCTGCAGACCCCTCACACCCTGCACAGAAACTCTTTAAACTCCTCCTGTCTGTTAAACCACCAGACACAGAGACAGTTTCTTCTCCTGATGAACTCTCACTAGTCCCAAACTGCACATTTGCACTATAATACACCTCCCTCCACTGTACATACTGCTGTTATGTTGTTATGAGTACTTATATTGTTCTGTTCTTATTGTTGTAGTTTATTTCTAATTTTCACTGGAGTCAAATTCATTGTTTGCTTCCACCAAATAAAGTTGATTCTGATTCTCTCTGCTGGAGTCATCGTGTGTTTTTTAAAACCCCAGATGAGACGTCAGGAAAAGAAGAATGTGGATTTAATGGTACAAATACTCGCCCACCTCAACAGGCCCAGGGTGTGTCCGGCCTCTCGCCCCCCCAGAGTTAGCTGGGATTAGCTGCAGCCCCCCCGTCACTCTTAGAAACCGTCCTCTTAGAAAACAGTAGCAGAGAAAGTAGCAGCAGTGCAGATCTACAACACTGTGTGCATTTTAAACAGCTGTCAACTTCTTTCTGTGTTTCATCTTCCAACTTTGATCCTCTCAGTTCATCAAAGTTCATCTTTGCCAAGAAAACATCTGAGTGCTAATATCAGCGGCTCTGTCTTTAGCTGCCAAGCTGATATCACATATTCACGACGTGAATTACGAAGGAGCCTCGTCATCCAAATATCTGCACTTCTGGCTCCAACAGTCCCAGAGAGCGACGGGCTGAACGCCAAAGCCCAGGCTTCATAATGGTGGTCCACAAACCACGGCTGCTCCTTCCATACAGTCTATGACGGGGACATGAGGTGATGCATGATGGGACCAGGCGCTGCACTTTAATGGAAACTCTGAGGGCAGCTAGTGAAGCACACTTCTCATGCTCTCCCTCATGCTGCCACAGTTTTAAACCATGTTAGTTCAGCAGAAACACACACACACACACACACACACACAGGGACGTTCTGCATGTTTGAATTATTGATAATCACAATAATTCGCTTCAGTTGCTTCAACCGTGTCTAACTGGAATAATCACCCAGTGATCAGAGCTCCATGTGATCAGCTGCATGTATGATCAGCATGTCAGCAGTTTCTCAGAGTTCAGTCAGTCAACTGTCCAGTGACAGTGGAAAAGAAACGAAGACCTTTCCTCCTCCTCTTCACAGAACGTTCATCGTTTAGGATTATTAGTTTCTGTAGGACTCGTCCTCTGGTGTGCTGGGCAGATATATCTGACTATCACTCATGACCGGTGAGATAAATGTGACGTCACACTGAAACAAAGAGGAAGTGCTCAGGATTCAAGAGATGTTAGAAGCTAGAAAACAAACAGCCTTCTAGCCGCCACCTTCGCCTTCGCCGCTTCCTGCTTAATGACCGACTGTGAAAACACAAAGTTTAATTTCCTGCTCTGACAGTGATTAATAATTAGTGCACTGAAATGCTCATGAAGCCATCGGGGCTGTTTTTGAACCCTGGAATAACACAGACCTGAAGACCTGAAGACCTGAAGACCTGAGGACCCTCTGCCCCCCTCCCTCCCTGCGGGCTCCCTCCCTCCTGGTGTTATTGATTAAAGGCTGACATTTGCCTTTAATCTGCAGCTCGACTTGACTTGCTAAGACAAGCTCTGCTTAATTTCCTCTCTCACACAGCCTTCCCTATATTGCTGCATTTCTCCTGTTTATTGCATATAAGCACGGATTAATGAGGCGGCTGGAACAGTCAGATGTCGACCTCCTCTTATTGTTCACATCTCAGCTAGATGTTCAACAAACACTGACTACCTCACAGGCACACATGTTTAGCTGCTTGTTCACTGTTTATATGTTGTTCTCATACATGTTTAAATGTTTATACTGCTCTTTTTCTGTTAGTTTTATTTATTGGGGCTTAAACCAGGACCTGAGAACGTACCATCCCATGGGTAAATGTGTGCTGGTTGACTCCTTGAATTAGAGATGGGGAGAAGAAATGAAAATACTAGCTCACCATAACATCATGTTAACATGTTTTAGTCATTTGTATGTCATCACTTTTCTACGTGATGACTTTATAACACTTTATATTCCAGTGCAGGCTGGTTCAGCACCATGAGAAGGGGCTGATACCTGCAGGGGGAGGGAGAGCGTTTGTTTTAAGGATAACAGGCTGTCGGATTAATGGGTTTTGGATCCAAAGGGACAGTTTTTGGTCTATTTGGGTTTCAGAATAATGGGCCTTGGGAACAATGCCACGGCACCTCAAATACAATCAGTGTTTATTGAGGCCCCAGAGGGCCGTCATAAACCGTGGGGAAACGTGGATGTTCAAACCCTGCACACTGGACACCTTTACAACAACCTGTTCAGCTGCTCTCATCATGCTCTGCCTCACCTTCCTCTGCTAACTATGCTGGAGGATTATGTCCCAATTAAATCAGGCCTACGACGTCCTGATGGATCGATTATTGTTCTCCAGGGAAGGGGAAGAGTCAACGACCAGCACAACACCAGAGTCATTGGACTGACTGACATCAGATGAAGCAGCACACGTACCAACCAGGAGATCTGGGATCAGGTGTGAGCCCTCTGACAAACCACGGCTACAACAAGTGGGATCAACCTTCGTTTGCTCTGTGAAATGTGCATCTTTCTGTCTTGTTCCACATTCCTTCCTCCTCCTCGGGCAACGTTTTTCCTCATTACACCCTTCCCCCCCCCCCACCCTGCTCTTCTTCTTCTTCTTCTCTCTCCGTTTGTGTTTCCACTCTTTTCTCTCGCTCTCATTCATCCTCTCATTCCCCTCCTCTCCTGTTCTGCCTCCACCTCGCTCGCCCTCTGCCCCCCCCCCTCCCACCCCGTCAGTGTTTTTAATGAGCTCTCTCTCTCTCTCTCTCTAAATGAACAGCCACCCTGCTGAATCACAGTCTGAGGCAAAAACCTTAAATCACTGCAGATGAACTCATTTTCACCCAACACACACACACACACACACACACACACACACACACACACACACACACACACACACACACACACACACACACTCACAGTCAGGTACAGGCAGGAAGTCTACAGTCTACACAGGGTTAGAATTAGAGAGATAACAACAATAACATGTGCTTTGTTCGATTCTACGTGTAAAATAATGTCAGAACCCCCCCCCCCATGGGCCTGTACCATCCAGCCCCCTCTATCATTTAGACTTTATTGATTTACCTTATTCCTCAAACTTATCTCCATCTTCCCTCTTGAATTTCCTTCCATGTTGCATCCTTGTCACCTGTTTTGACCCCTCACTATCTCTGCTCACTGTTACCCCACTCATGCCCCCTGGAAGAGTCTTGTTACCCCCCCACTGTCAGGCCTCTCTAAATCCTTATCATGTCTTTAAATCAAATCAAATCAAATCAAGACTTTATTGTCACATGCTCAGCAGTTACATGAAGCAATCACTGGCTTAAAGAAAAACACAGCAGCAAGTAAGTAATAGAAAATAAGGTATGTACAACTAAAGAAAATAAATAAAATAAAATAAAATGTACAGCTAAATAGATATTAGATAAACAGAGGTACAAAACAGTTTGTACAGATCATGGTCAGTTTAAAAGCAGTTTACCTTCTAATTATTCTTTCTTTTCCTTTGACTGCTTTATCAAACCTTCTATAATTCCTCTGACCCCCCAGCAGCCGTTATTACCCTCCTATTGTCCTGCTCTACCAGTGGAACCAGTCCTTTATACCTCTTTATTTTAAACTGTTCCTTTAAACAATGAGAATGAGCCCCCCAGATGACCCCTTACATCTCTTCACCAGTCCTCTATACTCTTATCTACCTTGTAAATCCTTCTATTGCCCATTTGACCCTACATCTCTACACCTTTATCATCCCTTTACACCCATTAATGACCCCCCTACACCCCTCCATCAGACCCTTTTGCCCCCTCACACTGCTTCCATACCCTTTCACCCTCCTTATCTTTTCCTTCACACCCATCATTACTTGACTGACCCCCCCATCATCAGTTATTCCCTGCAGTCGTCCTCCTGTATCCTTCTATCATCCCTTCCTGCTTCCCATTATTCCCAATTCAAATCCCTTCAGCCCCCCCTCATTACGTTGCTTCTGAAACTCTGACATCCCTTTACAATCTCCCTCCATCCCTCTCTCAGCCTGCACACCTTTGATCAGGCCTTAACCAATAAACCTCACCCCTCCGTCTCTCCGTCTCCCCCAGTGGATGTAAATGAATCCTTTACACAACTCTGTAATCTATTTCTATCCTTCTATCACTCCTTCGTGCACCTTTACCGTCCCATTAACCCTCAAAATGTGTCCCTTTCATCCCTCTGCTATTGATTTATACCCCTCTATCATCATTTTACATTCTCACATCCCCACTTCCACCCCTTTTCCATCCCTCCTCCTCCTCCTCCCAGGACTCGGAGTGAAGGCATCCAGTGGAGAACAGGTTTGCTGTGGGGTTTGACATCTGGGCTGCTCTAAAAATGAGCTGAAGAAAACAAACTATGCTCCTTCTTTGTCTACTCCCCCCTCCTCCTCCTCCTCCTCCTCCCAGATTGTGTGCACAAGATAGAAAAGTTCACCATCTGAAGTGCTGTAATGAGCTGCTGACAACAAGGCCGCCGCCTCCTCACAGGACAGAAAGCTGATTATATAACTAAACCAGTGAAACGAGGCTACTGTGTTCGGCCTGGAAACAGCAGCAGAGCCAAAGTCAAACCAGTGACAAGTGGAATCAGTGACTAGAATAACATATGTGGTATCATAGTCCTGCCGTGTGATGTCTGTGATATATTCTTCATGTCACTAATATATTTAGCATCTAAAGTAACTTCACAACTTGTCTCTCTTTTCCTAAAGCTGCTGGTCCTGAGGTTCCAGTGAGCTGAGCTAACTCAGCTAATGCTAAACATGCAGTGGAAAGTCACCATCAGCAGAGACGGCCATGTTTTGTGTTTAATTCACTCGTCTGCACCCTGAGACGCCACGTCAGGGTCGATCGCTGCGATATTCTTTGACATACAAGTCGATTAGCTCCTTTAAAGGCTGCTGACAGAGAGAGAGAGAGAGAGAGAGAGAGAGAGAGAGAGAGACGACACCAGCATCTGTTTCTCTCACACGTTCTTTGATTCACTTCCTGTTTCCTGTTTCAGTTTGTTGTTCTCTGTCTCTCTCCTCTGCACTAACATCATTTCTTTCCTTCTCTCTCTTCCATCCCTCCTTCATCTCCTGTCATTCCCTTCTTCCTCCTGCTCTTATTCTTCTTCTTGCTTCCTGTAATTTGATGTATTTTTCAAAGGCGTTTCATCAAAAGAGAGAGAAACAACTCAGGTAGGCAATACAGGGAGCAGATATATTCTATATACCAGTGTGTGTGTGTGTGTGTGTGTGTGTGTGTGTGTGTGTGTGTGTGTGTGTGTGTGTGTGTGTGTGCAGCCCATCATGGCAGCAGCAGCAGGATACTGGGAGCACTGGTGTCTTTTCATTATGTGTCCACAGTGAGCAGCTGCTGAAGAGAAAACACACACTCATCATGCTGCTCATTCAAATGAAAGCATGTTATCATACCGCTGCACACACACACACACACACACACACACACACACAGATATCTGTCACAGCAAGTAGGAAGTCATGTTCAAGGTGAATATTAAAGATTAATATCACACATGTTTGATAAGACACAACTGCACACACACACTTCATACACTACACTGCGTACTACACACACACACACACACACACACACACACACATCATTCCCTCTGTATCTGTAAATCATTCAGCATTTGTCATTTGTGTCAACCTCGTTTCACATATGTACAAAAAAAACTCTATCCTATGGCAATATAGAGCCGAGATAAACCCACAGGTGTGTGCACAGGACAGGATATCAGCTGTGATCGGCTATATATTCTAAAAGGTTCAGCATCTGCACACACGATCAGCGCTCTGAGCACAAACTGTCTGCAGGATGTTCTCTGATTCGCCCCACACAAGCACGCATGTTGGGAAAGTTAAGATCTAAAACACTTTTCATGCAACTGCTGCTGCACACGACGTCTAAACACGGGCCAAGCGATGAACGCAGCATCGAGGAAGGACAGGAAAACATAATTAACAAACAAGAGCCGGCATATGGCCGACGCTTCCCGACGTCTGTGCTCCCATTCATCAGGCACAGATGCTGCTAGAGCCACGGCACGCAGTGAGACACGCAATAAACCCGCAAGACTGCTGATTACAGAGGATGAAGCGCAGTGTCTTCAAAACAAACCGAGCCTGGCTGGTGGTGGGAGGGGGCGGCTGGAACCGTCAGACATTTTGTACGTCCGCCATGATCCTCCTGCCTGAGACGCTTCACATCATGCAGAGAACTCCCCGATCCAAAAGGTCTCTCTAACACTACTGCTGAACATCCCTCTCCTTTTTCTTTCTTTCCTCTGCCCTCACAGTCCATCATCCTCCTGCTGCTCTTTATCTCACAGCTGATACATCCGCACTCTCAGTAATAACACATTTTCCCCATGAAATGCTCTGCTCTGCTAGTATTTGCCATTAAATAACATTTAACATAAAAGCTTAATGAG
Source organism: Pempheris klunzingeri (assembly GCF_042242105.1). Taxonomy (NCBI): domain Eukaryota; kingdom Metazoa; phylum Chordata; class Actinopteri; order Acropomatiformes; family Pempheridae; genus Pempheris; species Pempheris klunzingeri. Next base: position 1,379,940 of record NC_092031.1, read on the forward strand.
TATTAACATTAATATTTCAGGCTAATATAATGTTAATATCATCCACCTTTGCGTGTCCCTCTCGTTCCCCTGCCATCCTGCCTAATCAACTCTTTGCCTTTAAGGCCTGTTGGAACCAGATGAGCTGTTCTCAGAAACAGTCCCCTTCACCTCCTAAAGCTTCGCTCCGATGGGATTAGTTTCTCCGGGGCACAACTCTTATTATCACTTGATCTGTTTGTTAATTTTAATGTTAGTCATAATAAATCTATTCAGCCCAGCTCCCCGTGCTCTGATCATTTCGGGAGACTTCTGCTACTGTAAATGTGGCAGTTGTACTATTTCCACATCAATAAAACATCCACACATTAGTGTGATTACTGTGAAATAACAAGACCATCACTGAGCCCTCAGCAGCCTCTCAATTTTACATGGTGATGGTCTAAGGCGGATTTAAAGAGAAATCTGAAGACCCTGTTTGACCTGAACAGAGCAAAACGATGTTTATGTCATTGCAACGTGTCCAAACTGGGCGTCCTTCACTTGGACCACCAGTAAGTTTCACACATGCAGTAAATCACAGAGCAGATGTTACAGCTCTTAATGACAGATCTCTCTTCAGTTACAAGTCCCAGCTTCATTTTCTCACTTGCCTCTCACTCATGCAGACACACAATACTCCCTGCTATTACTGGAGAGTGTTTTACACTTTCATTAATACTGTGTCAACACTCTGCAAGCATTCACAGCCTGGAGCATGTCCACGTTTGTCTGTCTCCCTCTTTGAATGTTATCAGGCCTTTAACCCTTCGGAGTCTAGGACCGCCACACGGCGTCAAAGTCACACGTTTGAAAACGTAAAGCTGTGACACAAGCAGGCAGGTGCTCAGTTCAAAGACTGTTGGAAAGCGGACACTTCAAACTTTTTACAAGTGTTTGAATTTTGTCGATCGGCCTGTTAAGACTAAAGTTATGAAGAGCTGAAGTGGCGCACTACAGCTCTTCTAGGAGTTAGAAGATGCTGAATCTGGGGAAGAACGTTCTGATTCTGAGGAAGACTCCTTTCAGAGGATGAAGAGGATGCTGCACGTGAAGACGAACTAGAGGAGGTGTCCGCGCAGACCCCCGCTCCTCCAAAGATCCAACTAGTTCCTGCTCGGATTTTGTGTTTCTTTTGCACTTTTACATCCAGTGTGTCCATATATTATGTCAAAATAAATAAATACTTGTAGAATCACATAGGTGAGGTTGTGCTGAAAAGAAAGACACAAAGAAAGGCCAGAAAAAGGTAAGCTGAATGGGAAACACAAAGGTTTTACCCCAGACTGTGAAGGGTTACATACCCCACCTACCCTTGAACTCATCTTCACCTCCTGTTGTCTCCAGAAAACAGACACTATCCTGAAAGACACCTCTCACCCTGCCCACCACCCGTTTGACCTCCTCCCCTCAGGGAGACAGTTAAAACACGCACCGCCAGACTGTCACAGAGTTTTTATCCTCAAGCCATCACCAAACTAATGTACTGAAAACACAGGTGCTGTGAAATCATTTGAGTGGAATATCATTTATTCTTTGGCATCTTTGCACTTTTTGTTTTTGTTTCACTTTTTTGTGCTTTGAATTTCGTTTTTCGTATCTATTTACAATGACAGTAAAAGGAATCTGTCTGTCTGTCTGTCTGTCTATCTGTCTGTCTGTCTGTCTGTCTGTCTGTCTGTCTGTCTGTCTGTCTGTCTGTCTAAATGGTGCATCACTGGTTTTTATGAGAGTAGTAGGCAGAAGGTGAAAATCTAATATTACCAACAGGTCAACAGGTGTAACATCCTCACCATGGTAACTATAAAAAGATGGTTTAGGTACCAAAACTACCTACTTTAGAATAAACATCTTGATTTCAGTTAAATTAACTACGATAGTAAAATTAGTCAAATGGTTGAAAGTCCTGTGTTTGACTCTTTTGACCACCTCGGCCTTCGTGGCTGTTTGTACTGTTCAGTCCTGTAGCATAAGTACTACGACCAGAGGCTGCTCAGCCAATCAGGAGGCAGAGCAGCTGCTGATGAACAACTACAGAGAGAAAAACGTTCAAAATGAGTCTGAAAGAGAAAAGAAGACATCGTAGCGTAAAACTCAACCGTGAGTCATCGTTCTCTCTTTATTTCTCCACCTCTTCCTCTCAAGGTGCACATTGTTACTGCTGCTTTGTCTTCCAGCTCTCAGCCTCTTTTTCATCTATATTCCTCCCATCTCATCTTCCCACTCCCTCGCTCGGTGTCTGTTTCCATCCCGATTCCCTCGCTCCGACCTCGACAAGAATAGTAAAGCGCCTCAGATAGACGAGCCGATGTGACGGGAAATAGAACTGATATGTTGTGAAGTCAAATTTAGAGGCAAGAGGGGGGGGGGGGGAGGCAGGAGGTGAGGAGGACAGGAAAGAGTGGAAGATAGGAGGAGGAGAGGGGGAGAGGAAACTAGAGGAAAGGGAAAAGAGGGAAGCAAGACAGGGGGGAAGTCAGGGGGGAGAGAGAAGTAAACAGGAGGAGAGGAAATGAGGGAGATAAGAGAAAAGCATGGAGGGACACGGAGGAGGTGAAGCTATGAAGGAAGGGAAGGAAAGATGGAAAGATGAAGAGAGAGAAAGGAGGGAGAAAGTGCATAAAAGAGACAAATGAAAGGTGGAATTAAATGAAAGCACACATGAGGAGTCCAGCTCTTGTCTGCATGCTGGTGTGTTTGACCGTCCAGGCTGACAGAAGGTGACTGCAGCTCTCTCTCTTCATCTACTAATGATTCTATCTTACTCTCATGTGAGGCAAACAAAAGCAGCACAGTCTCACTTTTTAAAGGCTGAAACATTCAAATGCTGACTGATTAAACATCGAATCCATTATCAAACCAGTCAAAGTTGTAACTGAGACAAAACATCTCGACAGTTTGGTGTCTGAACGTCAACAACACTGTTCCTGTCCCACTTCCTGTCAGCGCTCCAGCATTTCTCCAGTAATCACATATTGTTGTTCAGAGAGCTGATGGTGAAGGGAAATAATAATGGCATTATGCTCCATCCACGCCTCAGCACATACATGTCATTTGGAGGAGATGTGGATGTTGTGAGGCACCGACAGATGAGCAGACAGACGTGTCTGTGCTTTAGCTTGGTGAAGACCTGCAGCCTTCTTTAAGAACCTTCTTTAAGAACTGGGCTGCCACATAATGAGCAAACATCCAGTGTTTGAAGCCAGAGAAGCGAGGACACGATCCTCCATCTCCTCCAGGTAACTCTGTGTTTACCGTGCAGACAACTATCCCAAATAATGGCAGAATAAAGAGAGACCTGTGCGAGCAGACAAAGGTTTAGAAGAAACTTTTTACTGCTGATTTTTGCTTCTGACTAATGAGCTTTTCTCTGTGGTGGCTACCATCTTCCCCCCCCCCATCTAACCCGCTTCCCACCTTTCACAGAAGCCTCTATCATCCCCGCCACACAGCGGCTCCGGAGCTGTAAGAGTAATCATACGTGTGAAAGCGGTTGGGCTGCTGCTGGCCGTCTCTATAGATGAATAAAAACAGCGTGATGGAGGAAGGGAGGGGGGGGACGTTTACACCTGGCTGCTAATGGGGAGACGGTGTCTGCAGGAAACCATCAAAACTGTCTGTGCTTGTTGTCTGAGGAGGATGTTTGGCAGGTTTGGTCCTGGGCAAAGGTTCGTCTGAGGACTTTGCAGGGCTGAGCTGAAGACAGGGACGGTCGGGGGAGGTTCACAGATGTAAGAAGCCAGTCATGGAATATTAAATGTATCTGAGGTTTGTCCAGACATTTGTTCATTCAGACAATTCATTCCTCTGCGCAGACCACATTAGGATGATGATTCAGTGGCAGTGGAGGGACGAGCACACGGCAGGTCCCACCATGAGCGCTAAAACGTGGGGGAATTAAACCATGAAGTAGAGGCAGAGACGTCAAATAGAGCAGAGTGGATCTGTCTGAATACTCGGCCTTGAGGACGTGACCTGTAGCAGCGATGGCAGTGCAGCATGGCGTCATTCACTTAGTGAGACAGAGCTGAGGGAGATATTGTCGCTGTGCAGTTATTACAGAAAAAACATGCTTTATTACGACTCTGGCTTTATTTTATTTTGGCAGCGCGCTCATAAAAGTAATGATGTGGGAGCACGTCGCTAAAAACGGGTCCCATAAAGCAACAAACACGAGCGGTGAAATAAACCATGTTGGTCCTGTAACAGTGGAGGCATCACAGTCCTGTTTACTGTATTTTATTCATGCTGTAGCTGCTGCATGTATGGAAGCAGAGCCAGTGACTAATATGTGAAGATCAGGAGCTGGTTCAGTGTGGTGACATCAAACCAGCACAGAAGAAGAGGACACGTTAAAAGAGTGTGAAGGACATCTCCTGTGTGTCATGATTCATTATCTCAGTCTCACTGTGTCACAGTCAGCTGAGTGTAAACTCTGCTTTTGTACTGAGCTGTGATTTGAAGATGTAAAAATAGATAAAACACATAAAAGCAGGTAGATTACTGAGTTTATTCTCGTCGGCTTGATGTCGTCTTCACTGCCAACGCTCTCCACTGACGAGGAGAGAATATAATCAGCCCAGACTGACCAATTACAGTCAGCATGTAGTGTCTGTGGTGTCCTACAGTAGGTCCTTAACCTCAGACTGCACCCAGCGTCTCTCTGTGTGTGTCGCAGCTCTTTGTTTGTCTGGCTGCAGCAGTTTGGTTGTTCTCTGTGTTCACTCACATTGTATCCCAACATAAAAATAAGAGCAGTACAAGTGGTGCTTTTCCCCCGAACTCCCTGCTCAACTCCAGAACTTACCACCTTCATGTTTCTGACCATCCGACCCTGTGAATAAACCAGCTATCAGCTGTGACAACCCACCAGAACATAAACAGTATCGTCAGCATGTTAAAACCAAAAGTGTGTCTGGAATAAGAATCATTTCTAGCGCTGAAACCTCACCACCAATAATTTCTTTTGTTTTTATGCAGCTAATGTTCCTGTAAAAGTAGGACTTCCTTTTTCCAAACACAGCTTCGACTTCAAGCACTGGTACCTTATTATTATCTTGTTTTTGGTGCCTGAAGTGGCACCTTTAACGTCCCCGGCTGTCCTGATCAAGAGCCTCCCACCCAGCAGTTTGTTAGATGCAACTTGAAGTGTTTTCAGAGCACAGAGGTCAGATCGAGTTGAACTAGAAGCGTCACAAACAGTGTTAACTTGCCCAAAAGGCAGATAACAAACTGAGCAAAGATAGAAACACTGCTGCAGGATTTATTTTGGTGCTCGTGGGTCAAAGTGAGGCGCTGTGAGTATTTTTCTGACCCTGGACCTGCTCAGGAGCTCAGGACTGAAACACGGAGCATGACGCTGCTTTAAAGCCTCCTGACGAAGGTTATCTGCTCATCTGTGTGGTCGGGAATGTAAATCCAGCTCTGCCATCCTCTGCCAGGCACAGAGCGACTGATCCCCCAACGCTTTCATGATTATCTGCTTTCCATCTTGTTTCATCCGACAATAAAGTGAATTTGGGTTCATTATTGGTTGATTTTTACAGTGTAAAGGGTTTAAAGTGCTTTGAATGTTTCTCGTACCCTTTCTGACAGCACGCCTTCATTTCTATTTGTTTTAAATGGCCTACAGCCATGCTAGCAGCTCTGTGAGGCTGGATTCATGCAGACATCAGCACTAACATGCTCTCAGAGACATTTTTCAGACAGTAGAATACTTAATGTAGCACGTTAGCGCTCTAACAGGGTCGAATTAACCCTTAAAACAAACGGATTTGATCACAAAGCAACTAACTTAAACTCTGACCTGATGATGGCACATCAGGTCAGCTACAGAGACTGTAAAATGAAGAGGAGGTAAAGTGAGAGACACTGGGGGCGTCAGGGTCGGGATAAGAAGGAGCTCCTTGTTAGCCGAGATGTGACATGTGACCACGTGGTCAACCGCCGCCGTCGGCGCTTTGATTTCAGCCGCAAACCTTAGCTGCATGTTGAAGCCTCATCAAGATGGCGCCCACCGTGGCACACGTGTTTGCTCATTTTGTAAATATATTTATATGTCAAGCAATAGTAGTTTATATTTATATATTTTTATATTTTATTCTATCCTTTTTTTACTCTTTGGCATTCAGTGTGGATGACAAAGTAAGATTTTCATTGTACAGGGAAACCTGTTTCTGCACTGTACACATGATAATAAACACTTTGAATGTTGAATCTTTGAATCTTTGAATGTTGAATCTTTGAATCTTGAAGCGTCTCTCCTTCACTTCCTGCCTGTTTCCTGTCGTGTCGCCGTCAAACCAGAGCAGAACACATAATGAAATGGGGAACACACTACCACGTACAGCAGCGCTCTGCTGGCATTATGTAACACCATTGTTCTCGGCTGATGCTGAACTCCAGGAAAAAGTCCTGATTCCTACACAAACCACACTCGGGCAGGGCAGGGCAGGGCCGTCCCCGGGGAGGGTGTCCCCGTTAAGGAGCCAGACGAGGTAAATGAAGCGCACCTGCAGCAGGTGACAGGTAGATCTGCTGGGTTCACTTCTGTCCACATACTTAAGACAATATCTCTTTCTTTCTTTCTCATTTTCTGCCTGTAACTGTTCCAGTTTTTCCTCCATCTCTTCTTTTCATCTCTCTCTCTCTCTCTCTCTCTCTGTCACATACACAGTGTCTATGTCTCTCGCCCTCTTGCTTTGGTCCTGACTCAGCAGCTAATAACAGAACAAGCAAGTCAAATTAATTACTGCTGGCCCTGCAGCGCTCACACACACACACACACACACACACACACACACACACACACACACATATATATAACTCCACAGACATATTTCTGCATGCTCAGACGGCCGAGGAGGTAAATCCAGACATTAAACACCTACGAGCGACTGAATCGAATGAGAATACACCCTCAGCTTTTCCACCTGGAACCTTAAAGGACAATTCCTCCCTAAAACAGACAGCAGAGCACAAAGAGTTTCCTGAAAGGTCACAGCTTTTCTCTGCAGATGAGTTAAACTTTTAGGATTTCTGCTCCACCAGAGGCCTCAAATCTACCAAACGAGGTTTTGGAACGTTGTGTTTGTGAATAATTGGAACGGTCCAACCGTCCCCGCTCCTTCCTCCATCTCCCATCTAAATAATCTAACGTGTCTCAGCTGTGGCAGCAGCAGCACAGCGTCTCCGAGGTGAAAGCATCAGTCTGTGTTGATGCTTCCAGCCTCCAGAGTGTTGAGCCAACGGCGCTGTCATACGCTGCGAATCCACCGACACATGCCCACTCATGTTTTCTACCCGCGTGTGCCTTTAAACTCTAGTTTCACTTACTCCTGTCATGCATACAAAACACAAACACAACCCCCACCCATCCAAACAGGCACTTAGACTCCCTCACACACTGGCTGTGGTCTTCACAGTTGGGTCATTCTATACTTTCTGGACTTCTTACATCCCTGGGATATATCTGTTTTTTTATAATAGTTCCAAAAAATATTTGTATGTTGATCATGTTTTCATAAATAAAAGTAGAATCCACATTTTGTCTCTGTCCTTTTTTAATCACAACCAGTTTCTAATTAGCCAAAAAGCAATAAAATGAACTCATTTACAATTTATTTTTACAAAATCCTATTAATTAAGATAAGAAGATGACAGATTTTTGTGTCAATATATCAAATATTATATGTTAAATAACACATTTTATGTCCCAGAAGTTACCCATTATATATTACTATTTAATCTGAAGTTTCTTTTCTCATATTTATTATTTGATTTGACTCCAGTTCTTGAGTCTGATCTCCATCAATGGTTCAAATGTATCTTCAGCATCACCGACACAATAAAAAATCTTTACTTTTAATTTCTACATTTGCTTTCTGTTACGTTCCTTTCGCCTTGAGCTCGCTCGTCTCGCTCATTACAAGCGACAGAAGACAAACCGGCAAAGAATCAGATATGTTCTCACACCACCACATGCTAGCTGATGTAAGCCCAGGTAACAGCTGATGTCATGTGAGGTGCCCGTAAGCAAGATAAGAGTTTGATTAGAAAAGAAAGAAGCTGTTTGACGTTTACCAGTAACGTGGAACTGTGAGGTACGAGGAGGAGCTGCTTTTAAATCTTACATACAGTCTCCTGGATGATTTAACCAAGCTGTAGGTTCATGATGCATCCATCAGTCTGTCGAGGCAAGAAGGAGCAGTCGGATTAAAGAAATGGATTTAAAAAAGATGATCAACATCAGTTTAAGTGTAGGCTATGTTTAAAATATGTTCACTGCTTTAGCTTGACGTCAGAGCACTGAAGCCATTATATCCATTTATGCTCTTTTCCAACCCACCAGACTCCATTGATAAAAACCATAATTTTACTTAAATTGTATTTTTGCAGTGCTGCTCCACCGCTGTCTCAATCAGTTAGTTTGTTTGCATTATTGTGTGTGTTTGGTGAATTACAGGGTTAGTTCAGACCCAAATGAATGCGTTAAAAAACCAAAGTCAAAGCAACTAGAGTAGCAACTCCCTTGTTCTGCGAGCTAAAATGACTACTTTTGTGAATGGAGTCTGGTGCTTTTGAGGAGAGTGAACATCAGCTTCAGTTCCCCATCCAATGTCAAAGGAAAGCCATGAAAATATTCTAAAGATACTGTACACTTAAACTAATGTTGATTTTTTGTTTTAGGTAGGCACTTTTTAGTACTGATGATTCAAATATGAGAGTTTTAATCTGTCTAAGCCCTTTTCACAACATTGTTCTACTCACTGCTCTTACTTTGTCACTCTGCTGCTCTCAGGCCGGTGTGTCTCCAGAAGTTCTTCACATGCTAAAGCTAAAGTTTGAGTTATGTATGTAGCTGTGCAGTATTTGTGGCACTGAAATGTAATATAGTGATATGTCAGGACCCAGTGTGGACGGAACAGACATGGTTTTATAGCTGCAGGTCTGTTGGTAGCTTCCTTCAATGTGGCCGTGACCTTTCACAAAAACCTGCCTCCCAGCCGGGCCGTTTGTCAGCTCATCCTGCCGAATGAGGGCTTTATTACTGGGGCCCGTGCCTGGAAACCAAGCTGCGGTTCCCAGGAGTGACATCCAGATGAGTGGAAGTTTGAAACTGAAGAAAGTTTTGCGGACCTCGGGTTGCTAGAGCTCTCTCAGATAAAACGGCAGCGCCTGGAGCCTGAGCAGAAGGAGAGTTATAAGGACGGGCGCTGCCAGCCTGCCAGCAATGTGACAATAATATCCCCACTTCACACATTTGTGATGGGTGCACTGATGCACAAATGCACTGTTACTGCTGTGTGTGTGTGTGTGTGTGCACAACAACACACAAGCAGCTCCAACTGAACTACAGACACTCAACCTTGGATATCCTTTCCATCTCTCCACATTAAACCCCTCAAGGATATAAATAGTATTTTGTACGTGTGTGTGTGTGTGTGTGTGTGTGTGTGTGTGTGTGTGTGTGTGAGTGTGTGTGTGAGCTGGATGGCGGCTGTGATGATGTAAGGAGGTGTCCTGGGTGTTGCTGTCAGCCATCCAGAGGACAGTGAGTGACAGACTGTAGTGTTTGCACAGCAGGATAATGACATTAATATCTTGGGAACGTTTTTTTCTGATCTTGTTTTTTTTGCTCCAACTCCAAAATAAAAGCATCTATCTCTGATATTAAATATTAAATCCCAGTTCAGGTCTTTATTGAGCACCTGAACAGGGGGATGTTTCTTCTCCTGTTGTGGATTCAAAGGCACTATTGTTCAGTCTGGATGATTATTTTATAATCAGGATTATAAAATCAACAGATATTAGGTGGATGAGCGTGATGATCTTTGCAGAGCTTCATGTTTTTATTCATCTTCAGACTGAAAAACAAGGTTTGAACTTCTTTTTTTGTATAAAGATATATTTACATGTCCAGTAGTTGAGATCTAGCTACTGATGCATGATGGACACTTCAGTGGACATGTGATTAATCATCATTTCCTCCCAATATAAAATCAATACTTTTTGCAAAAATGTTGCAGTTGCATGACTCCTTAGATGTTACTTGATGTCACCATAGGGTCTCTTTTTCTAGAAGGTTTGAACAGGAAAAAAATGAGCACCTTGGTGTTTCTGGCTGTCTGTCGGCCATCTTGGTTTCGCTCTTTTTGTGGCTGATGTGCAGCTGCACCATCAAAACTGATGCATATACAAGAAAACAGCTTTTGAATAGCTGCACACTGAAGTGACCTCTCTGCATGAAAGGGTTAAACTTTTTTTGTCTTGTCTGATGTTTCCGGTTTTATTTTGAAGTAACCCCGTTTCCCTCTCGTTTCAGATGTGTTTACTTCCTGTCCTCCTGTGTCCCGCCCTCCCTGATTGTGTCCACCTGTTCCCCATTACCTTGTGTATTCATAGTCTGTGTCTCCCTGTGTCCTGAGCCAGTTCATCATGTCAACCAGCTTTCCTGTTCCCTTGGACATCACTCACAGAGTTCTGATCTAGAGGTTTGCTTCTCTGTTGATTACTTTGTAATTAGCTTAACTTCTAGTTTTCTTGACTGAGTTCTTCTGTACGTAGTGTTTAGTATTTTTTAAGTCTTTGTCGCTCTATGTCTAGATTAGCCTCAGCGTTTTGCCGTTGTTCTTGTTTTTTCCCTGCATTTAATTAATGAAGTGTTTAATTTGTCACTTTCTGAGTCGTGCGAGTGGGTTTTCTAGTCTTGTTGGGCCCCAGGACGTGATAAGAATGAGACTTTTCCATATAAACAAGTGCAACAAGCATCACTGTCAGTGAACGCTTTCTGTATTTAGCTGTACATATAATAATAATAATAATATATAGTGTGATGGAAATGTTTGAATAAAGAAGAGTCTGATGTCTGGGCAGGTGCTACCCCTTGTTTACCATAACGGTATCCTATTATTTGAGTTTAGAGGAAAAAGGGAGTTTAGCTTGTGCAGAAGATCATGAGAATATATAATAACACACAGAATATCTAAAAATCCAATAACTGTTAGTTTAAATAGTATTAGTGTATTTTCAAGATGGCGGCGCAGCAGCTCTCCAGTTTGGTGTTTCTATAGTTTAGTATATATGTTAAGTAAAGCAGCATTGATTGGTTTTAACTTTATTTCTTTACCTCTTCATGCATCACTTCTTGTATCATCATGTGTGCACTACTTCAGGCTTGCAGGTCCTCGTTAGTTCCAGAGGAGGAACACAGATGAAGGTATGGATTACTCTCAGAGTCACACAGTGAACGTTAGCATGTTAACACTGACGCTGCATCACTTTAATTCTCATGTCCGCAGCGTCACTGGTTGATCAGCAGGAACAGTGACTCCACCGCTGTGGAACCAAGAGCAGCTCCAACTGTGCAGAAACTCTGCAGCGACGAGCGTTTAAGCAGCAAAGGTGTCACTTAAATTCCTCAGAAGTGAGAGTCTTCAGGATCACTCCTTTAAAACTGTCTGTTCTTCTCCTCAGAGGCAACCTGAAACACTACACTTTCATTTCTCCATCTCAACCCTTCACTTGATGCTCATTTTCCAGAGCGACTATAGCAGAGAACACTCCAGCTCCTCGGAGGACACGCCGCCGTGTCCCTTCCCTGGGACAATCATGTAAAGAACGAGCCAGTGGGAAGAGGAATAAAACATGAGATATATGAGAGGTTGAGGGAATTTTTAAGTGATGAGACCAAATTAGAGCAAGTTGATGGGGGGGACACATGGGGGGGATATGATTCGGTAGGGAGAAGGTGAATTAAGGTACAGTACTTCTACTTCTTGCAGAGTTTTCAGCCTGTGATGAAAGTTAATAACTACTTTATATATATGAGACCAACTCTGTGATCTAACTTCTGGGAAGAGCTTAATTAGGCTGCATATGCATATCAGGAAATATGCAGCAAAATCTTACATCAAAACTATTAAAGATGGATTCCAGTGTATTTATCTAATATTTAGTTAGTTAGCTGTATCTGATTTGATCTGTTTTATCTGTTAAAAGCAAGTTTTAGTCACTGAATTAGTAGCAGAGAATCTGGGAAAATGGAAAAAGTCTTATGGTGCCACCACCTCCAGTCACATTTCTGTCTTCCCTCACTTTAAAAAAAAAACAGCCCCATTAAAGGCACTAAGTTTAATCATCAAAACAAAATATTCAACTTAAAAACCCACTACGTCATGACATTAGTCTCCTCACACAGCGGGCGGTGCATTCACCACACTTTTTAGATGTTTGATTCAAACCAACGGCTCATTATCAGGCTTCTGCAGAGCTCGACGTCGACCCATGTAGTTTAATAACACAGACGTCCCTCCTCTTCTGGTGAAATAATGAAAAAAAACAAAATGACTGGGCCCACTTTTTCATTTTAGGCATCAGCCCATCATTTATCTGTGGTCGGTGGTTTGATCCCCGGCTCCTGTTGAAGTGTCCATGGGCGACGAATGTGTGTGAAAGAATAATCAAATCCTCCTGAACGGATGATGTGTGAATGTGTGAATGAGGATGTGATGGAAAAGAATAACAGAATAACAGGAGAGTGTGTGCAGCCGTCAAATATAACTGAGCTCTGAGACCAGAGAGATAATAACTGACCATGTTGTTGTTTAGTGGAAACAAGACAAACAGAGCAGAGACGCCTGTCAGAGCATCTTAATGTCACTGAAAATGTCTCTCTGTGTGTGTGTGTGTGTGTGTGTGTGTGTGTGTGTGTGTGAAGCGTGTTAGACTAATGTGATTTTGGCAAAGAAAGATAATGATAACAATATGTGCCCCCCCCCCTCCCCTCCCAGTAGAGAGGATAAGATTACATTTGTGTAAAATTACGCCGCCTCCTAATTGTATCAATGGATGATATTTGTCTTTGTGGAGTTAATGGATTTTGCTTTTCCAATTAGACACTGTTAATAAAGCTCCACGGCTCGGCAGCGTGGTGCAAGAACCTCTGCTGTGAACCTGTTTAAAGGGGAAATCTTCATGTCACTAGTTACAACTGTGCACGAATAAAGTTAAATGACTGCGTTCCTTTTTAAAATCCTCTTATTTGCACATGCAGCACTCGATGTATGACTTGTGCTAGTTAATAAAGTTTGATGCTCCAAAACAGGATGAAGAATGTGAACGTCAGAGTGTGAAAACATGACTGTGTATCACTAAATAACTGTTTTAAAGTCTCTCTGCATAACAAATGTCACGTTAAGTGCTCCCAGAATCCACTGGTGCAGGTTCTGCGTGGACCGACGATCACGACACACTAACAGATTACAGCTAACGTCAACATGATGCCAGGCTGAATAATGAAGAGAAAACTAAATGTCACCACAGTCTAATTATCAGGCTAAAGGTCTATTATGCAGGATTCAAACAGTGAAATGAACATTTGCATGTGAGTGGCTGACAGATTTTACAGGCCTGTCGTGTGGGCTGTGGTTCCAGCTGAGGGGGTGCTGGGGGGTTCAGCCCTCTGAGTATTCTGTCACTTCATATGACTGCAGTTTGTTTTCCAGTCATGTATTCAGGTGTAAAGTGACAGCACACTGTAACATCGGCCTCAGCGCACCAGGCAGGCAGCCTGGGTGTGTGTGTGTGTGTGTGTGTGTGTGTGTGTGGGGGGGTAGATTTGGCGTTAATACTTCCACCTCTGCGTCTGCTGTCACGTTTTCAGCCCGCTGACTCAAAAACACAGAGCTGCTCCTCTGAGACGCTGACGTGAGATTAAAATGTGATATCAGAGTAAAGATAGTCGGCGTCCTGGATGAATACTGAACCCGGAGTGCCGCTCGTTCAGCCAATCAGCCCCTCGATCAGAGGGAGGGGTAGACTGAGGCGGGACGTCTAACAGCAGCTTTTAGCTCTATAAATTCAAGCTCTCCACCAAAAGAAGTCACAAATCTTCTTAAGAATTCTCACACAGACTTCACAGACCTGCACAGCTCTTTGGCTGAACGGATGAACGACGTGACCTCATGGGACGGTGCATAAATAACAAGACGCACTCTATTTAAACTACGTTCTCATGGTGGGAGGAAGAGATGATGGTTCGGGTTCAATTAAGTCCGTTAGTTATGGAAGAAGAGGAGTGAAGTAACATGTGCCATAAGTTATGTTGAGATGAGAGGAGGAGGAGGAGGAGGAGGAAGTGACATGAGAGGAGGAGAGCAGTAGTACAGCAAGAAAGACGAGGAGCAAAAGTTCATAGAGGTGACATGAAAGAAGAGGAGTGATGAAACGAGGAGAGAGGAGAGAGGAGAGAGAAGAGGAGACAAGGAGCAGGAAGGTAAGAGGGGTGGAGGAAAGACGACAAGAGGCCAAGGCAGGAGATGAAAGGAAAATATTCAGGATCTGGTATTTCAGTCTTTTTACATTATCTTTATCTTTAAAGCTACTATTACATCACACACACACACACACACACTCATAACTACCTCCACGTCCCCGGCTTGTGTTCGCTACCTTAATCTTGGTTTTCGCTCGTCATTTCCATAATTCCTGTGATAGTACAGAGGGGGAGGTAATGTGAAATTGAAAGAAGGGGGAAGGTAATCTGGAAAGCGAGCCGCTGCTCATCAGTCAAGATTACAGCTCTGAAATCCTGTGAAATTCTTTTTTATCTCTCACGGTGAAGGCAGACCTCCAAATGGTAATTGGTAAAAAATCAGAGCGTCTGGTTTCAAAAGGACGGAGATGTGCTGGTGGTGGTGGTGGTGGTGGTGGTGGTGGGCAGTCCTCCAATAGGGCGAGCCGCCAGGTCACATGACGTGGACTCAATTTACAACAGGCAGATTTGTCCAAAAGTTTCTCCAGGAGCTTTGAACCAGATCATTTTCTGCTTCTTCTAACGCTCAATGCTCAAATTCCATTCAAAACTCACATTCAAAATATGCCGAATTTAAGAAAATATGACCACCGTTGAGCCCCTTCACACCAGGCCCCCCCCCTTTTGTTTCCCTCTCAGCAGCTTTAAGGTTTCCTAAATGATCTGCTATTAGAAAAGATCATTAGCTACGAACTGAAGTGTTCAGTCATGTTACAGTGTTTGGACATCCGTCACACACATGCAGGGAAGGTTTCATAAATGTGTCACAAGTCAAATCCATCAATCCTGCAGGTGCCGAGAGACGCTGCCTGAATTTATTTGAACTTCAAAAGATACACTTCTGACTCTGCAAACCACAAATACACTTCAAACTATCCTATTTTATCTAAATTAACTCTGGTCTGTCTGTTTTAAGGCAGTTTTAATATCACATGTGATCAAATAAAAAGCCCTTATGACTTTTAACACCCTGTAAAAACCCTGGCGACAAATCTTCTAATCTTTTTGGGTAATACTTCTCTGGGAACGTTCCTCCATGTGTCTGCGGCGCTAACGAACACGAATATCATCGGTTTAATTGGAGCGTTGTTGGAATTAGAAGCAGATTTGAATGCATGCTAAGGAGATGACAGCAGCTTGGAAATAATGACATGCTAATGATACAGCTATTTAGAGTTTAGCTGCACTTCAGTTTTAGCTGTAACTTTCATTTTTCAAATGAATTTGCAAATGTAGCTTTCCACTGAAAGCTCTGGACAGTTCTACATCTGAAATCACTACAGAACCAGAGCTCCTGCTCCAAACACACAGGACAAGTTTCTTTAAAAGAAAAACACACACTGCCCGTCCAAAAAAGAGAGTCACACACTCTAATATTTCGTTGGAGCATCTTTAGGACACACTCGCCGTGACTTCTGCAACGTCACAACATTTATTTCCATCCAGAGTTGCATAAATCGGCTTGTACGATCGGCTCTAGGCCTGATGGGTGCATCACTTCATCCGCCTCTCTTCTTACCCTGATGTGTCCATCACTCTGGAACAGGGTAGATCTGGACTCACCAGACCACATGACCTTCCTCCATCGCTCCAGAGTCCAATCTGTAGCCTCACTGTCCCAATCCCTTCAGTTCCCTTCGCACTGTGTGTGTGGAAATACTCTTACTTTCACTATTGATTTGATTTCCTACGATATGATTTCACCAAACCTTTAAGTGATCTCCCATCACCATCATCCAGGAGTTTGTTCCGACCACATGGTCCACCACCATCCCTCCAGGTTTTAAGAACGTGTTGGACGGTTCTTAAACAGATTTTAGTAGTTTAGTAGATTAACATCCTCTCCACGACCACAGGATTTGTCCTCCAACATGGTTGTTTAAGAAGCTGGGGTTAAATAAGCTGTTGCCAGCTGAAACATGTCCATCACTGCAGTAATCATCCAGTGGAAGACTCTGACCTGTTCGCTCAGTTAAATCCAGGTGGAGACTTGTTTTTTTGGACAGGCAGTGTATGTCTGCACAAAAGCAGAACTACAGCTGATCCTCGTCTGGCAGGTTCTGCTCCGAGTCTGGGATTGTTTTAATGAGCGGTGTAGAGTTCTGTTTAATTAGAACAACATTAGTGTGAGAACATTGTTAAGTTATTAATACGTTTTCATCCATTTAGAGAAGAGCTTTATTCCCAAACCGCCGTGTTATTACATTACCTCCCTGGTGATCTTATTAGAATCTACAACAACACACTGACTTTCACAGAATTTATATCATATATAACAGATTAGTACTTCTAATGCACACATAGATACCATCACCCCCCCACCCTGTACAGACTAGTAACACAATGAGCAGCGAGCGGCTTGGTGGACGCCGTCAGCGCTGTCAGCTGGAGCCCCTCGGGACCAGAGAGCCTCCGCTCAAAGAAGAAGAAGAAGAAGAAGAAGAAGAAGATGGAGGAGGAGGAGGAGGAGGAGAATTCAGTCCTGTAATTAACTGTGAAGAGCCATTTCACACCCAGAGAGAGGAGGAGGCGAATCCAAGTTCCATATGTGACAGCGTGTGAGGTTTAGAGAGCGAGCTCTTCCTTCATTAAGTGTGTATGACGGTATGTAAATGTGTGTGTGTTTGATTGAAGGTGTCAGTTTTGAAGCGTTCACACCTTTAGAGAAGCATTAGCCACAGTGTGACGACCGTTTAGGCTTCACACACACACACACACACACACACACACACTGATAAAATTAACTGGCAGCCACAAACGCTTGTCACAGGCGGAAAATCCCATCCCGCCCCGCTGTGACTTCTCCCTGCGTGACGCCACTGAACACTGAGCCGAGGGCGAGCCGACACTAATCCTTTTCAATTAAAACACCTTCAGTGTTAAAGGGAAAACACACATTAAAACACCTCCCCTCTGTAAACAACTCCCTCTGTGGTGGTGTGAGGGTGTTTCCTCCTGTGGACGAGCGGACGGGACGTCACAGCCGGACGTTTCAGGGATCTAAGACGTGCTGATTCACTCCTACCATGCAGATACATGAGCGTTTTGCTCTGGAACTAAAGTCCTAAATCTCTTGACTTGAGAGCATCACAGACTAAACTCCTTAAAAAATGACACCAGATGAATGTGAAAAAATGTGTAGAATTGGACGAACTGACCCTTTAACTCTTATGATCTCGTCTGGAGAACTAGTCAGCGTCTTTGTCATCCCCTCCCACGTAGCTCTGCTGTATCTAAACACCCCGCTCCTTCTTTACGAAGCTGTTAAACGAGTCAAACCAAGATTACCAAGGGTTTACTTCTTATAACAGCAAGTTATTAACCATCAAACACACTCAGACACAATGTTTGGTGGACTGTTCCTTTAGTTATTCTTGTTTATTCTCTGTAATTAGAAGTAAAATGAAGGAATTTACTGTGTTTTATTAACACTCATGTGCACTGTATTTTATTCTTGTACAATTTTGTATTTTTTGTACATTTGCATTATATTTTGTATTTATTCTATTTTTCTATTTACCGTAATTTCCGGATTATCGAGCCCACCTGAATATAAGCCACACCCACTAAATTTAACCTTGTCTATAAGGTGCAAGTGTCCACGTTGTAACATGAGATATTTACACAGAAAGACTTTTTTAATTTTTAATTAAATAAATGTGTTTTTTTTCCGGACAGTGTAACACAGCAGTAACACGGCTGGTTAAAATCATAAAAAATACCGTAGCCTACCAGAAAAGTCATTGAACTAGCCTCCTGCTAGAGCGCCCCCTGGAGGCTGTTAGCCCGTAAAAATCTATAAATTAGCTGCATCACTGTTTAGGCTGCAGGGTTCAAAGTGTGGGAAAAAAGTAGCATCTTATAGTCCAGAAATTACGGCAATTATTTTTTAAATTTCTTTTCTTTTCCTCTATTCTTCTTGAATAAAGGTGCATCTTAATCTTAATCTTAATCTTAACACCTAATGGAGGTCACAGGTGAGACGACCTGCCCCACATGAGCTCCTGTCTTTAGCTAGAAACTAGACTGTTCCCTTCCTCTGTTTAATAAATGTTAGATCGATCACCACAAACCTTTATTACCGACACAAGAGCATCACCATGAAACACTACTTCCTCCTCACCGCAGTGTTTGGTGTGTCTGACGTCGAATGTTAATATCAACACGATCATTTGGGAGGAAGAAGCGATGAAGTTATCAAATGTTAAAGAACATCATCCCTCCATCTGGTAACTCCCTCTCGCTCCATCCTTCTGTCCCTCCACCCTTCTTCTCTTCAGGCCACTGCTCTTATCCTCTCATCCATCACTCAGTCTCCCCCCATCCTTTCCTCCTCAATCACGTTCCCTCCTCTGGCCACTCGTCCTCCCATCCCTTCTCTTTTCTGACTCCATTTCTTCATCATCCATCAGTCCTCTCACCATGCGGACTGGCGCTGAGGCTTCATTATAACCCCCCCCCTCCCTGCTCTCATATTTATTTCATAGCTAGCAGACTTGGGAGGAAGCAGGCCCCCGCTGGCAAATGAAAGGGTGAATTTCCACATGCATTATTCTCATGTTGAGGCGCCGCGGGGCAGCTCGGGCTGGGACGAGCTGCCCCGCGGCGCCCAATGGCACGCAGACGCAGACTGCAGGCTCACATATGGGCTCAGAGAGACGCCGAGAAGGCTGCGCAGGAATGTGCACATGATACGGACACACGGAGCGAACAGAGACACCACAACATCCAGAGATCCTGTCTGATTCACACAGGAACACTTGACCTGCTCTCCACAAGCCAGGCCCCGCTGCTTCATCTTCATTATTCAGGACACGTAAGCCTGCACATCACTTCAGACGTCTCAGGAGTCAGACTCACATATTTTCTCCTGTCATATGTCACCTACAAAGAATAAATAAGTAAAGATTTGCATCCCTTAATGCTGAGCAGAGTCAGAACAAACACTCTCTGACCAAACAGGACAGAGAAGATGTTTCCTCATTCAGTGATTGTTTCCATGCAGCAGGAGTCTTCACGGCACAAACTTACCGTTTTATAAAAATCTAAAGGCTTAAAAAAAGCAGTAGGTAGCAGAGGTAGGCTCCGAGGCAGCATCACGATTCACCGTTATCTCACCTGAGCTATGACGGGAATTTAAACCACCACATCTCAGATTGAAAGAAAAAGGAGCAGCTGAACGAATAAATGAAACAATACTTGTTTCCAGTGCCGTGTTCATCCTGGAAGTAACCAGACACGACATGCAGAATGAAGACGAGCGCTCAAACGGCACAAAGAGTCAAAGAACAAACAAAATGTCCCGGGAGCAGACAGCCACCACCTGCACAGCCAGAGTTCGTTAGAGACGTTACCACACGCCGGCTCTTCTCCCGATGGATCACACTCTGGGTTCAGCTGCTGCAGAGCCGACATGTAGAATCTATCGTCTGTTTAATATCACTGGAAGGAGAAAATGAGCCCATGTCGCAGCCTTGACTCACTTCTCGTCAGTCGATATTGAATCATGTTAAGTTGAGTTGGTGTGTTTGATGCACACACACACACACACACACACACACAGACAGACAGCCTGACAGATGCTTTTCCTCCCTCAGCAGAACTGAACGTCTCCCATCTTTTAATGGAACAAATAACAGGCCGTCACGCCGCTTTGTCGCAGGATATCTGCATGTAAAATGTTCTAACATCTGTGTAAAACTCCCGGCTCTGCTGCTCTCTCTCCTCCACGATGGAACTTTTAAAGATGCTGTAAAAAGCCCGACGCCCCTAACGAGCCAGAACGAAAACCGAGAAGAAAGGCGAGGAGAGGAACAGGCCACGGGTGAGCGGCCCGAGTCCCTATTAACCTTGTAAATGATTCAGTCGGCCGGCTGGAAGATTGAAGCTCCGCCGCTGTTTATCTAACAGACAGAAGGATGATATTCAGAGACAGAGGAGCCGTATGGATTTACAGAGTGCCCTTCAAGCCACTGCAGCTAACGGAGTATCGACAGGCCTCCAGAGCCAATTACCCATGCTAACACACACACACACACACACACACACACACACAGGGCACAATACCTTAACACATGTAATTAATGAAGCACGAGACAAACAGAG
This sequence comes from Pempheris klunzingeri, assembly GCF_042242105.1. Classification (NCBI taxonomy): domain Eukaryota; kingdom Metazoa; phylum Chordata; class Actinopteri; order Acropomatiformes; family Pempheridae; genus Pempheris; species Pempheris klunzingeri. Next base: position 1,400,377 of record NC_092031.1, read on the forward strand.
GCAGACGTGAAGAGTATAGGAGCAGACTCAGATAATTATAGAAAGGTATGCACACACGACAAACACATGATTGTGTTGATGAATTCATGAAGCATAACTACCTCTGATTGGACACGTGGGGAAATTAAGCACCAGCGCTGATAATTACTAATGTGGGTGTTGATGTAGACGATGTTAACACAACTGCAGGCGTGCTTACATGTACACACACACACACACACACACACAACCTTTATTTATCAGTTTAAATGAGTTTTAAACCTGATTTTACTCTAAATGACGCTTACAGAATCCTGTGGTGGTGTTTTTAGCTACTAACAGCTGATAACAAAGGTCCCTTCAACCATTCCCCACTGAAGCAGCCGAGTGTTCACGCCCTGAGCTTCCTGGTCAATAACTGTCCAGGTTGTGGCCGACTGCAGCTCAGATAATGTCATCATTAAATTATTAACAGCACATACTATTATTCTCATGCTCTTTATCTAAGGCGGGCAGCGGCGTCATCGATCCAGAGGAAGCTTCCCTCCCTGTAAGTGTGTCTGTGTGTGTGTGTGTGTGTGTGCTCCTGCTGCTGAGGCCGCTAAAGGTCAGAGGTTAGAGGATCCAATCGGTGTCGCACATATCATCAGCACGTGGCAATAACAGTGTGTGAGGGTAATCCATACTGCAGATTGATTCATACACCAGAAGGCTGACCTTCGATCGAAAACACATACAGTTAAATCAGCTGTTCACGGGCTGATAGAAAAATATGACACATTTGTGATGGGACTGATCAATGAGATCCACCAGGACCCTCAACTCATTTATTCTGAGGCAGCGTTTGGATTAGAAACCACACAAGCGTGAAGGTTCACCACAAAAACAACCGCTGTGCTCGCCGTGGACTTAAAGCTGCATGTTTACACAGATCGACTGCACGTTTATTGACATTCATATCATCTGTATTTAAGAGCAGAGGGCAGTTTCATGTTTCATTTCCTGCCTCCCACGTCAGCCATCGGTACTCGCAAAGAGTTTGAAGCATTTCTCTTTTCTTCACTTCTTCAGTTGTCAGACTGTCAACCAACGAGCTCCTGTGTGATGTGGAGCCGACAGCAGTCAGACAGACGCAGTCAAAGAGAGTTTTCACTAAGTTCTTGTCCAGTCGACACTGAATTCCTAAAAGCATGAGAGTTCTCGAATGCACAGACGGGCAGACATCTAACTATTCCTGTACAACTGCATTTAGACAATAAAGAAGTGTCGTCTGAAGTCTCTACAAACTGTTTCAGCTGGAGAGCAGCAGCACTGTGACGTACACGTGGTAGCAAAGAGGGCGGAAAACATGCAGAATGGTTCTGATGCTGCTTTTCAAATCAAAAATCTTTCCCATCTAAATTCAACACATGGAGATAAAAACATGAAACTGGTCCGAATGTGACGACACGTCCGCTTCATGTTCGACCCGTCAGAATCCTTCAGATTAAACCTCGAGTGAAAGTGTGTGTCGTCTGTGTGAAGCTCCCAGTGCTGCTCTACTAGCTTCATCTTAATCTACTCATCCTCTCCATGAAAGGACATGTCAGTCAGGGAACATGGCCAAGAGAGAGAGAGAGAGAGAAGGAGAGAGAGAGAGAGAGAGAGAGAGAGAGAGAGAGAGAGAGAGAGAGAGAGAGAGAGAGAGAGAGAGAGAGAGAGAGAGAGAGAGAGAGGAGAGAGAGAGAGAGAGAGAGATTAAGATTAGGTGACTGAGTATCAGACATGAGAGCATGTGAGGTCAAGTGTTTGTAAAAAAAAAAAAAAAGAAATAAGAAAAGATGAATGATACTGAAGACAGGGGCATGAAGTGTGTGTGTGTGTGTGTGTGTGTGTGTGTGTGTGTGTGTGTGTGTGTGTGTGTGTGTGTGTGTGTGTGTGTGTGTGTGTGTGTGTGTGTGTGTGTGTGTGTGTGTGTGCCAGGATCAGATCTTTTCACATGTTGCCAGTAACAACCGAGGAGCGCTTGGAAGAGAAAAACCCGGCAACCGCAGAACAAAAACAGAAATGTTCTGTCAAAGTCGACATTTTCATTTGACTTTTATTCATATTTTTGCATCCAGAGTCTCTCGGAGAAACAGAGTCCAGATCCTGGACGTGCCACAGAAATGGTAAATGGTAAATGGTAAACGGTAAATGGTCTGTATTTGTATAGAACCTTTCTAGTTATTTCAACTACTCAAAGCGCTTTACATCACATCCTCATTCACACATTCACACATCATTCATACAGGAGGGATGTCATTAGGAGGAGACTGTTCTTTCACACTCATTCACACACTGAAGCTGCTTCAGGAGCCAGTTGGGGTTCAGTGTCTTGCCCAAGGACACTTCGACATGTTGACCCATAGGAGCTCTACCGCTGAGCCACAGCCGCTCAGATCAACAGCTCGGCCTCCGCTCAAATGAATCGCATCACATCTATGAAGTCGACCAAAGTGACGGCACCTCGTCAACACAGCGAGAGGACGAATGTCTCATTGAACTGTGTTTACAGACTGAACTTTCTAAACATGATGAAAGTGAGAGTCAGAGGCCTCTGGTGCTGACGGTGACTGTGTGCCTGTTTGTTACTACACAGCTTGAAGGGAAGTGAGACGTGGTTGTTCAAAATATTGCAGCATGGGAGCAAATTTACAGTAACTACCAAGAGCCAAATAAACCACAACCCAGGCTCTAGTGACAAACTACTGATCCAGGATCTGTTGACTTATTAGAAACCAGCTATTTGGAGTCTGTTGGGTGATTACAAACCAAAAGTCCAGGATCTTCTGACCCTTTAGATACCAACAGAACAGACTGGTGCATTAAAAACCAGCGAGTGTGAAAGATAAAGTCTTCACTGAGTGAACCTGCTCAGGTGGGAACACTTGCTCTGCATTATTGCAGTGTATTAACCTGCCCGGTAACCTATTGATAACCACTGACAGCCTACAGTAACACTGACTCAGTGCTTCACGGGAGCCTCCAAACAGGCTGAAGCTTCCCCTGAAGCTAAAGGTCGCCTGACTCCATCTCATTCAGCACTAAGATCACTACGATTTGCTTACCTTCAGTGTCCGAACCAACAGGAGGACCAGCCGGCAGAGCGGAGCAGCACCGGGAAAGAAAGACATTTGATCAGGATTAGAGAAAGAAAAGGGGTCGATGTGGAATTTGAAAAAGATCAATGCTGCAAACCAGACAGGAAAGAATCACAAACAAGCAGCCAAACACAACTAAGTCTATAAATCTGCTCCACAGCTAACCAATCAGCATCTGGGGCCCCACTGATTGGCTGTTAAAGCGGCGAGAGCAGCTGCTGTGTTGCCCAGGTGAGGCCGTTAGTTTGGTGGGTAATCAGCCATGACTGAGCATGGCGGCTGTGTTCTGGTTGGCTGTTAGGGGAACTGGGAGTTTTGGTGCCTGTGGTCACCATGTTGGTTTCCTGCCCTGACTGCAAATGATTCACACACACACACACACACACACACACACACACACACACACACACACACACACACACACACACACACACACACACACACACACACACACACACACACACACACACACACACACACACACACACACACACACACACAGGGGGTCATTTCCGTGGCCAAAGTGTCCCCACTGTGTCAGTGTGCTGTCATTTCCATCCCAGTAATACCGGCCATCTGGGACACTGACTGGACCACAGACCACACACACAAACTGTTTATGACTGCTACCACACACACACGGGGGTGGGGGGGGCTCTGCCACCTCTTCCTCTTCCACACATGGAGGAAGCAGCCTGATGAGGAAAAACAGCTTCCTTCCATCTGCTTGAACACGTCAAAGCACCAAAGGTCAACACCACCTGCCAATACGGTCCCTGTCAGGTCAGAGCCGGGCGGTATTGACGAAACAGAAATACCATCATGTTCTGCTCAAATCTCTCACTATTGGCATGTAGAAGGCTTCTAGCAGCCTTTATACTCTTCAGACATTCACTTTGAGAAGCCTGTAAGAAGCCTTTAACCCCAGAGCCCACGTCACGTCTCGAGCATCGCTTCGAGGAGAGAAAAACCTCCTCCAGCTTTAGTGAAACTGTAGTTAGCATCCAGCTGTGAATCATGACCCAAACAACCAGAGGCAGACATGCAAATGGAGCTCTGTGTGTGTGTGTGTGTGACCAACATGTACAATCCCAATATTTATGGGGCTGAAAGGTGAGAGGAATATTTCACTTTGGCTGCGATCCCACCTGATTAACTCCTCTTAAATCAGACGGCATCACCGATGGATGGACAAATGGCTCTGATCCCATCAATCACATTTCCAGCAGTTAAAGAAAGAAAGGTCTGATTATAGGTGACTATATATTATCTGCCCCACACCAAACAGCAGATGGTGGAGACCAAAAAAAAGAGCAAAAAGGACAATAAATATTAGACTTACAAGCATCAGGTAGATACAAATATGAGCACTGTGTGCTAAGATACCCAGTAATCAAGATAGAAAGAAAAAATACAGCAAAACTAGAAGATCATGTTTAATTTAAATGTGTTACTCTCATGATGATATATGGACTTGTATCTTGGCAACATAAAGGATGGTTATTACATATATATATATATGTTATATAGTGATGTGTGACACCTACACTGCTGTCAATGTCAATGTCTTATATTCTTCTCTTGGAAAGATGAATTATATAATTATTTACCCTGTGTAACACAACAGATTCAATTTAGCCTTTTTCTGGTTTTGTCTACTTGCGTAACTTTTTTTTAACCCCCTTTTGTTTTGTTTTTTTATTTTATATGTATATATATGTATATATATTATATTTGTTTCATGGTTCTCAGACTGTTTAAGTTCTGTTGTTGTGGAAAAAATGGAAAAACTAATAAAAAGTGAGTTACAAAAAAAACGACCAGGAACAGGAAGCTGACTCAGGAGACGCATCAACATCTCAGACCTCGTGGTCGGACAGTCAGAGGAAAAACACATCCAGCTGAAAGGCTGAAAGGCTGAAACAGACACTGAGGAGCAGAAATGATGGAAATGAACTAAAACATTACTGCCTGCAGCTCAGAACCTTCAGGGGCAACAGCCACAGAGAGAGAGAAGTATTCCCCTGCCTTGAAGCAAAGTGAATCCTGATCTAAATGCTGATTGTAGTTCTCTCTCTCTCACACACACACACACACACACACCTACACATCCCTTTTGCCCAGAGGCAGGTAGATATGAGGGGGGGTTAGCGTTAGCCCAACACTAGCCTCTATTAGTCCCCCAGCTGTCAATCATCTCCATCCCCTCCAAACACCCACAGCCCCCCTCAAATCGACTCCATCCTATCCTACACACACACACACACACACACACACACACACACACAGCCACCAAGGTCAAACATTTGCTGTTCACACACACCGTCTATTAAAGGCAAATATTGTGGGTGCACACACACACACACACACACAAACACACATTTGACCACCAGCGAGACCCGAGCACACCTGTCGATCGCTGGCTTTCAATCACATCATCCCTCCAGCTGAAAGACAATCAGTGGGGGGGTGGTCAGGGGGCAGAGGTCACACAGGTGAGAGTGAACCTCTCTAATATTACTGACAGGGAGAGAGAGGAGGAAGAGGAGGAAGAGGAGGAAGAGGAGGACAGAGAGAGAGAGAGCAGCTCCAGAGGACACGCTGGAGGTCACCTGCTCAAACGATCAATACTTCCACCGACAGTCTGTCCAGAGCACGACGTGCCGTATAAAACAGGATTATCACTCAACTCTGCAGCCCTGCAGAACTTCATGGCCTCTTTGGCTCATAGTTTGGGTTCAGCAGAACATCTCCTCAATGACTGAGAGTCAGTCGGCTGCAGCAGGTATTTTGGTGGAAGCTGCTGTGAATCTTGTTAAAGTGTGTGTGAATTAAAAATCACAAAGAGGAAATAGATTTCTACGCCCTGCTGTGTATCACGTGTTTTGTGTATCTGCATATAGAAGTTTTCACACTGCATCCATATATTTAAATCCAATTTAATTCTATTGTTTTTAAATTGCGTACGAGTGGCTGTAACCTGTGGAACAGATCATCCTACTACTACAAACACTGGGTTACACTTCCAAAATAAAGCACCACAACCAGGCCGTTAGATGTACTAGGAGATGATGGTCTGGGTTAAAGGAACGTGTTAGTTAAAGGAACGTGTTAGTTAAAGGAACGTGTCCCTGCCTGCATGCGAGCAGATATCAATTAAACCAGACAACAGATAGAAGAACAAGGAGGAAGCTTCTAGAGAGGATCTGCACTGACAAAGTAATAAACACTAAATGGATGAAGGATTTTATTCTGAATGATTTCTCAGCTCCTTAACATGTCACATTACTCAGCCTTCAGCGTGAACTTGACAAGAGTATTGATCAGTACTCTGAATTATTTCATATTTTGCCAAGTTTCTACTTGTACAGTGATGAAATATTCACGTGCAGACGGAATCAGACACCACAGGACAACAGCGAGGATGTCAGAACATTTACGATTAGTAAAAAGTCCTCCTCTGTGTCCGGAGAGCTGCAGCGTTAACAAGGCTAACCTCATCCATAATTGATCTTGACCCAGTTACACAGTGGGTGAGATGATCACAGCAGGGGGGGGGGGGGGGGGCTTCTTGTTAAATATCACATATCAGCCAATCAGGGGGCTTCACCCTCTGACTCGAGCGTGAGCGATGATACGACCTGCAGATCGATGCTGCTGCTTCGGAGACGTGTGTGATGTTATTATACGGAGGGATCATCAATGTCTCCAGCGGGCAAAATCACTTCCACATAATCATGGAAATTATGTTTCAGAGAGCCGGAAAAGTTAATTTACCACATTAAGGCTATTAAGCCTGGAAAATAAAATGAATTACCAACTTTCTGAACATCTTACTGGCTTAAATCTACTGTCACACACACATAGATGTATATTCATTGATCCTCCTAAAGCAGGGCTGTCACACTCATTTTCACCGAGGGCCACAGCAGCATAACGGTATCCCTCAAAGGGCCACAGCAGCATAACGGTATCCCTCAAAGGGCCACAGCAGCATAACGGTATCCCTCAAAGGGCCACAGCAGCATAACGGTATCCCTCAAAGGGCCACAGCAGCATAACGGTATCCCTCAAAGGGCCACAGCAGCATAACGGTATCCCTCAAAGGGCCACAGCAGCATAACGGTATCCCTCAAAGGGCCACAGCAGCATAACGGTATCCCTCAAAGGGCCACAGCAGCATAATGGTATCCCTCAAAGGGCCACAGCAGCATAACGGTATCCCTCAAAGGGCCACATGTAACTGGAAGACAGTGTGAATGTAACTAAACTTAATGTAAAATAAATGCAACTACTCCTTAATGTTAAATAACTTTATCAACATATATATCTGCATAGATGCTGCTCTGTTATTATAATATAAATCCTTTTAATTTGTCAGGTTATGAAACCTTTTTCTTGAAGGCTTACTGAGAGCGTTAGGTAGTTACCGGGTGAGTTAGGTAGTTACTGAGTGAGTTAGGTAGTTACCGGGTGAGTTAGGTAGTTACCGGGTGCGTTAGGTAGTTACTGAGTGCGTTAGGTAGTTACCGAGTGCGTTAGGTAGTTACCGGGTGCGTTAGGTAGTTACCGAGTGTGTTAGGTAGTTACTGAGTGCGTTAGGTAGTTACCGGGTGAGTTAGGTAGTTACCGGGTGCGTTAGGTAGTTACTGAGTGCGTTAGGTAGTTACCGAGTGCGTTAGGTAGTTACCGAGTGTGTTAGGTAGTCACCGAGTGTGTTAGGTAGTTACTGAGTGCGTTAGGTAGTTACCGGGTGCGTTAGGTAGTTACCGGGTGCGTTAGGTAGTTACTGAGTGCGTTAGGTAGTTACCGGGTGCGTTAGGTAGTTACCGAGTGTGTTAGGTAGTCACCGAGTGTGTTAGGTAGTTACTGAGTGCGTTAGGTAGTTACCGGGTGCGTTAGGTAGTTACCGGGTGCGTTAGGTAGTTACCGGGTATGTTAGGTAGTTACTGGGTATGTTAGGTAGTTACTGGGTATGTTAGGTAGTTACTGAGTGCGTTAGGTAGTTACCGAGAGCGTTAGGTAGTTACCGAGAGCGTTAGGTAGTTACCGGGTGAGTTAGGTAGTTACTGGGTATGTTAGGTAGTTACCGAGAGCGTTAGGTAGTTACCGGGTGAGTTAGGTAGTTACTGGGTATGTTAGGCAGTTACCGAGAGCGTTAGGTAGTTACTGGGGCTCATTACAGTCGCTCTGTCACATCCAGCAGGACGTGGTGTCTTTCACACTGGGAGCAGATCACTGTGCAGCAAACTGAAGGCAGCGATTGGGTTTTTTCATCTAATTCGCCCCCCCTCATGTTTTCCTCCCAGTTTTTCCAACGTCTTTCTTCCAATCTATTCCTCTGCCCTCAGCCTCCTGCTCTCCTTCCACCCTCTCCTGTGTGGCTTCTTTCTGCCGCTGAGCCTGACCACAATATAAACTACTGCCTCACTCACTGATGTACATTTCACTGTGTTGTGTAATGTGTGTGTGTGTGTGTGTGTGTGTGTGTGTGTGTGTGTGTCTGTGTGTGTGTGCGTGTGTGTGTGTGCGTGTGTGTTTATGTAGGTGTGTGTGTGTGTGTGTGTGTGTGTGTGTGTGTACTGGGGTCGTTGTTATGGCTGACGCTCCATCAGACAGATTGAGGATCAGTTATTCTCGTCCACTCGGCTGTGTGATTGGGTGTTTAACCAACCAATCAAACAGCACGCTGTCAGAGCCACAGTCACAGTGACACACCCCCTCCCTGCATGATGTATACAGACTTTGAGAGCATGTTAGGACACCATAAATCAGACTGTGTACATGAGTGTGGCCGCCCCCCCTCCGTCCTCACTCGTCACCTGAGCGACTCGGAGGTGAGTCCGTTATTTTCCACCCTGGTGCTCAGAGGTCGAGCCGCGGCCGCCACAGATACCTGTGTTTACCAGAAGAACATCTTCCACCTTTACCTAAAATGAAGGTTTTAATCTGAGATTTCCTGCGGTGGCGTCGTCATCGAACGCCTCTCGCTGCACTGAAGGTCAGAAGAGTCCACAGACGACAGCTGCTGCTCACCTGAGCAGATGAGGAAATGACACCTGTGCTCAGCTGTTCTGTTTACTTCTGTTTATTAACGGTAATCATTATGACGGACACTAACAGGAGCAGAGTCATGTGACTTTAACATGGCGGCCTGCTGTTCCCTCTTTGTGTTGGTCTCTTTAAACCCTGTGGTTATAGTTGTAACCATGACTACGAAGGTGCCCTCAGGCTAGAATAAGTCTCTATATATTATTATTATTATCATATATTAGGATGTATTTTCCCCTCAAACCCACTAGAAGAGTGTGCATGTATGTATTTTCTTATTTTGCTGTTCAGGACGTATTTGGGCATCATCCTCAGGCCGTGGGTCTGTCGCCCCCCCAGCCAGTAAAACACCACCAGAGCCAAGTCATGAGCACACATACAGGGGAGACGTCTGGGGCAACCTTCAATATTGTGTTTCCAAGCGACAAATGGTGTCAACAGTGGCGTCCAATCAGGAAATGTCATCTGGTATTCCATTTGCTGACGTTGTGGACCTTTTATTGGCAATCAGAAACATCTGTGATGTTCTGAATAATATATCATCTACTGTGAGTTGAGCACTTCCTCTGTTAATGTGTTTCTCCATAATGTGTTGCCTGGCAACATGGATGTTTCTTTGACGAGATTATCAGGCCTGACGCGGCGGCGGCTGTCAGTAATGATGCATTAGCATGCTAGCGGGGCTGATAGCATCTTTTGCCGCCTGCCAATACTGCTGGGTGCTGTGAAATCAATTGCATGAAGGAATATTGAACAATGATTTCATGTGACTGTGTGTTTGGCTGAGCGGCCACAGTGGGGCTGGTTTATACATTTATTCAGGGAAGTGTGTGTTCAAGGCAGCTGTCTACGGTGTGTGTTTATTGGATTTGTGTTTAGCTATGTGTGTAGATATGCAATGCTGTAGTGTGTGTGTGTGTGTGTGTGTGTGTGTGTGTGTGTGTGTGTGTTTGTATTTAAATTGGCACAATGTGTGTTTGCACAATATCTTCGATTACACAACTCTGAGAGTGTGTGTGTGTGTGTGTGTGTGAAGGTCATTATCTCGGTGTCCTGCAGGTTAACAGAGGGGCAGCTTCCCCTCCAGTATTGATCATTTCCAATAACCTGCTGATTGATTAGCTGATAGAGACGAGACCTGCTGAGGTCAGGTTAGAGGGAGAGTGTTTGCTGTGCAGAGGAATTCATGTGTCAGTTAGAAGACGTCTGATGTATAAAGCACTTAACAGAAACATCAAATCTATCTACGTCTATTGAGTCAGAGTGAATTATGATGAGCGAACGTCTTCACTCTGATTTCACGATGAATTAGTGCAGAGCAAGAGAAGCAGAATAAATCTATTTCATATAGAGGATGAATGAAACAAAACAACACTTTGAAATATCACTGAAACATTTAACTGCAGCTGATTTCATTGTTCAAACACAGTCACATTTTAGTTTTAGTGCCACTAAGTTTGACTGATTTATGCTACAAGAAGCAACAGCACATTAAACTTCCCGTCGTCCAGCAGACGTCGGGACACCTGACGATACAGAACGACGTCCACACCTGCTCTGTCACCCGACCAGAGGGAGCACAGAGCACTCTGACGAGAACAAATGTAAACACAGGGAAGTAAAAGAGGAACGATGATGTCGATGCTGCGGAGACGGGGAACTGTGGAACAGAAAAAAAGGTTCTCCGAGCTCTGGTAACAACATCCTGTGATGTTTCCTCGAGGAACTACTACGGCCTCAAACAGCAGGTACTATACTGCCCCTCCCTCCTGATCACATCACACATGTTGTGAAAGACGGTCGGACCGACGTAAGAGTTTCACAGTTTGACTTAAATCTAAAACTAAAACTAGATGAGAAGTGATGAGGAAGATTCTCAAAACTAAAAACAAGAGGTTCCTCTGTCTGTTGAGCAGATAAAATAACTGGCGTTCACCCAAAGAAGAAGAATGGGCCATAAAATCAGTATAAACAACACATCTGCTCATGTTTAAGGGTCATGACGAAGGCTGCTCTCCAGGACAGAAAGAGCCAAGAAGACAAAAATAAGTCTCAACCTCATCACCGCTCTCGTCTTGTAGAAATGAAACTTGACTGGTAAAAAACATAAATGGCGTTAAACTGGAAAGGAATAAATGACACCCAGCAGGCAGATCCAAAAAATGAGAGGTGAAGAGTGAGACGCAGACGAGATGAGGCTGTTAAGGTGAATATTATTCGCCTCCCCTGAAAAGACATTTGAGCAGAGAGTAATGGATGTGCAGGCGCGCTTGTTTCATTACATGTTGTCAGCACAAACAGCGGCAGCGGCTCTCCTGACAGCTGTGGAGGAGAGACACTGACACCGAGGTTAGCCTGTTTCATTACTCTTTCTCCTGATAGAGCTGTTTGACTAAACATGCGCCTGCCGCATGGAAACCTTGTCAGCTCACATACGGAGTTCATTCCAGTCCACAAACTGGTGGGAAGGAAAGAAAAATCAATTTCATTGAAACATTTAATCTCCACCGAAGCCTTTTCATGCCAGCAGTCAGGTGAGATGACTTTGTACCAGCGCAGCTACTCTCTCTTTAGAGATGTTCTAGAAATTTAAATTTCAATCTACCATTAAATGCACGTGTCTGTGAAATGGGGGGAAAACTGAAAAGCCAAAGAAACAGAATTTAAAATAGGAAACATTTGATAAACCGAAGCAGAACATATTTAGCATGTTTAGTTTGCTTAACGCATCAGTTCATTCATTATCTTCACTTTATCAGCATCATTCAAAACATGGAAATGATTTAGTGAAACTGTCTTTAGTGGAAACGTCTCAAAGAATGTTTTTAATTTTCCAGAAAAACACTGAGGAAGTGCTAAAAGTGACACCATTGTGTTGCATTATGGGAATTGTAGGATTCAAACATCTGTAATGAGAGCACCAACGTAACAGAGGTGCAGGAGGAAGAAGCAGGTCAGCTTTTAGAGGAGAAGAAGAAGAAAGAAGAAGTTTCTTCAGGACAAACACTGAGCAGCATGAGTGGAATCAACCCACAACACATATTTAACTATGAACAACTAATCTAACTTTCAAAAAGTACCTTAACACGAGTTTTGGGACTTTTTAGAATCCACGCGCTCACTGCTGCTGTTTCAGCTCCTGTAGCTTCACCTCACTATGGTGTCGCTCTACAGTCTCTTATCTCTGTCGTGTGACAGGGCGAAGACGGGCATGACGTGGAGTCACAGCTCGAACAATATCAACTCGGGAATGTCAGAACCACCAAAGAAGAAGAAGGTGTTTGTGATGTGGCGAGCAGCTGATCTGAGCGCTGATGGGGGAAATGTAACGTGTGAGCAGAATATCTTCCACTCTGATGAGACCTTTTCAAGCAAAGGGAAAGACGCATCGCTTTGGTAGAATTAACACCGACACACACGCTCCATTTCACACACAATGCTGCTGTCATACATACTGTACACACACACACACACTCACACAGCATATGTGTGTGTGTTGGAGCTTGTTAGCAGACATGTTGTCTTGTCCATCAGGCAGCTCCAGCCTCCCACTCCCCCTGACCTTTAGTTTAATTAACAGCCTCTCTTCTCCACGGAGCCAAACTCAAATGACACCACAGCCTGATCAACACGTGTGTGTTTTTATGTCTGAGCATGTGTGTGTGTGTTTTTATGTCTGAGCATGTGTGTGTGTGTGTGTGTGTGTGTGTGTGTGTCTTATGTTTGACTGATTGATGCAACTCATGTTTCTCTGAGATGATGTTTTCATGTGTGAGCATATTTATTCAGAGGTGAATTTACTGCTGGTCACGTTAACTATAGGCTTTTGTTGCGTTGCCACGGTAACTGAGCTGGACTCACTGACATGTGGCTCATAAAGAAGAAGAAGAAGAAGAAGAAGAAGAGCTTTCTTCTTTCTGTGTACACACACAGGACGTGCTGCTGCACTTCACAACCGTTTTCTCACATGACCCCTTGAGGTGATGACCTCTGTATGGACACCTGAAGGATGTTTCTAGTATCCAACACTTCACCAGGGGAAAAGACTCGAAATAAACACGAACACACTCGTAGGATTTATCTCTGGAAAAGCTTGGATGGTCCCAGCCCATGGTTAGGCATGCTGCGTTGCCATGGACACATGTT
>NC_092031.1:1418674-1501174 GCF_042242105.1 Pempheris klunzingeri
AACAATGAAAGCCTCCAACACGTTTCTCTGTGAACCTGAACGCCTCTTTTCATTCAGCAGCTCTCTGCTTCATCTGTGGAAGTGACCCAGTTTCTGCTGCTCACTGCACAGGCACTACAAAATAACTTCATACAAACGACGCAGCTCCGCTATAATTCCTGTTAACTATACAGACATGAGACGATGAGGTCCCTCATCATTAAAATCCTACCGGGTGCTTGAACGAGGTTCCTCTCGCACCTTAAGGTTCAGCTGGGAAACTGAAACAATTAGAGTCCTCCTGTCGGACTAGTTTACCTTCACCTGCTCTGCTCTGTTCTGTTCTGGGGGGTTTACATGTTACATGTCATCATCCAAACTGTCTAAAAACAAACTGAGGTGAACTCTGAGGTGTGGATCCACCAGGTGCTGTCATAAATAAAAGTTAGCCCCCTGTTCCACCTGGAACCTGTCGGACTTGACACTGAATAGCACACAGAGAGGGGGGGGATTATCCATTATCCCCACACAAAGGTTTCTAATCAGGTCCTAACGGGTGTCACTGAAGCCGGGCCGCTGCTCATTGTGTCGCTGTTGTCTGACTCCATTGTATGAGCTGATATTTGTATGAGAAATACCCAGGCTGGCATTTAGTGAATAGATTTCTGCTGAAAGCTCCTGATGTGAAGGTGCTCTTCCATGACTGACCACCACCGCTCTGACTGAGTGTGTGTGTGTGTGTGTGTGTGTGTGTGTGTGTGTAAAGGGCAGGGCGGTGGGTTTAAGCCAGCATGACTGATGAGTGTAAAATCATATTTTTTGGGAGGATATCACACAGTGCAGCAGGTGGACAGGGGGATAGAGAGAAAACTCATTTCAACAGCGCTCAAACTCTCTCTTCGTTCTCTGTTTCCTTCTTTATCTTACTCTCTCCATCTATCTGTAGTCACCTCCAGCTTCTCCGACCATCACCTTCCCCGTGATTGTGTTTTTAGGACTGTACCTGCCCGTCTTCCCTCCATCTGCCCCTCATCCCTCATCTCTTTGTTCTTTATCTTTCCCTTTTCTCAGTCTCATCCCGACAGGCCGACAGTGGACAGTCCACATTTGGTCCTCTCTCTCTTTCTACTCACTTTAATTCTGTGTTTTCTCTTCCTGAAACTTTTCCGCCCTCATCACATCCACATTCATGCTTCCCTCTTTCCTTTCTACTCAGTGTGTATGAGTGTGTGTGTGTGTGTCATTGTGCTAATTAGAAAAGAATCACGACTCTCACATCAAATTGACTTAATCATGAGCTTTAAATGAAAACTTTAAACAAAACAAACACAAAAATAGCTCAAACTATGGAAACATTAACCCGACCATGAGACACTCACACCACGTACAGCTTTATCTCTGAGAAGTCTGTTTGGTCATTTTAAAGTTAAAAACCACAGCGTGTCCCTTCCTTCAACGGTCTGAGAGATTCATCACAAGGTTTTTTAGTTCGTTAGTGTGTTTTAGTCAGTCTCTATGGTGGAAACACACTATATCTGACTTATTAGACCTGCACCTGCAGACATGATTTCTGGGTAATGAGCACATTCACAAACGTGTTGCCTTCAGGAGCAACCAGGGAGCAGAGCTGCTGCATTCAAATCAACGTGGTATTTCTGGTTTTAACATCAACGCAGCGGTCCTGACTATAACCTGGAGCCTTTTCGCTGGTGCAGCTTGTCTGGGTTAACTCCATCAGACAGCATATGCTGAGCTCCAGGTATGAAGTAGGTGGTGCTTTGACTGCCACACCCCGACGGTGCAACATGGGAAGGCAGGTTCAGAGTTAAAAAGGCGGATGAATGGTGCTGGCATTACTGTGATACCATTATTGAAGCCATTATTTCCAATTTTGCCCCGGGCAGTGTTAATCTCTCCCAACTTAATGTGATGATCTGCTTTGATCTAAATACAGTGGCTTGCCACTAATTGCTTAATCAATTTCCACGCTATTAAGCGGGTATGAGAATAATTCACACAGAAACAATCACCTCCAGCTAATAGGAAAGAGGGAGATAAAGAGGCGGAGAAGGAACGAGTTAATCTCAGCTGACTGCTCCGCCTGCCTGCGTGTTACCACGACGTGAGTTTGAATCCCAGATCTGGACCGATGACAGGAAGAGGGAGGATGTAACAACCAGGAAATTAACCTCCCGTTAAAATATGAGTTTATTACTTCACCACACTTCCCTCGCTGAGCTTTGTTTCCTCCTACAGCAGCTCATCATTTTGTTAATATCACAAAATCACACGTCTGCCGTGTCAAAGTCCGGCGTGCGGAACATTACAAGTCTGGCAGCGTCCACAGGCAGCTCTGCTTAGTGTGATTCACTTCATTCTCACGAAGGGGGGGGGGGAGACTGCAAACTTGCTCGGGGTTTGTAATCTAACACGGTGAATATTTAATCAGTTTCATTTATCACCATTTTAAAAACTCTCCTCCAAGACATTCTGACATGAGATAAATTTGTAGCTGGCAAAGCTCTTACAGTAAAAGGATCGTCTGATTGGTTCTGGTGTCTAACTGGCTGCTCTTCATGCAGCAGAGTCTAGTTTACGCTTCAGGAACAATTAGTGAATAAATAAGTGGGTTTTTCCACAACGTCTAACGGTAAAGTAGTGAGAGGTGATGATTCAACAACAGTGAGTGGTGCCCTTTGACAGACACCAGTATAAAACTATGAACAGAGGATTTACTGCAGGAGAAGATATTTGTTTTAGCTGCAGGTGAGACTTGAACTCTTTGAACTATAAATACATGTGACAGATTTACTCTCCCATTTCAGCTGATTGTCTTGTCATGAAATGAAACCAACAGCTGCTGGGGAATAAGGGAATCTGAGTGCTTGTGGTGTCGGGCTCTTCTACCAGAGGACCCAGTATGAGCCAGCGTTGGCCCCCCCTGTGGATTGGCAGGTTTGGGCTGAGTATCAGTCCCAGTTAGTGGCTCTTGGTCCAGCTCAGGGCCGTGGACTAATGGCATCACTCATCATGACCCGAGCGAGCCAGAGCGCTGGATCAGGGTCAGTGTTGAGGCAAAGGGTCGGAGCTTCCTGGGATGTTTTGGTCAGCGGACTGCCAATTAAACTGTCCGAGTCAATTAGCCACCGCTAATCTACCACGGCACTACAACAGAGGACAGAACAACTACTGAGTAACACAGGGGGCGTTTGTTTTGCTTACCTTAGTAATGGAATCAAAGGAGGAGGAGGTGGAGCAGCAGGCGCAGCAGGGCGGCACCGAAAAGACACAGAAAGACACAGTTTATTAGAATTTCAGAAAGAACACGGTGTTTTTGCATTTGAATGAGCTGCCGGGTGCTGGGTGCTGCCAACAGGGTGGGAAAAGAACCACCAAACACCCGCCAAACACAAACACCCATCGTCCAAAGTGTTCAGGTAGGACGGAGTTCAGGAGATGAAGCTGGTATCAGTATTCCTAAACAGGATCCATTACACCCACCACACTCATGTTTATTCAGCAGAAACGCAGCCAAACAGAGAGCAGATGTGAGTGCAGCCCAGCGTGTCACTGGACGGACAGGGATGAGGCAGCAGAATACAAAACACCTCATGAAACCAACATGGCGGCAGCTGAAGCTCCTCTCTGCTCACTGTGAGGTCCTGCAGTCCGTGCTGCATGTGTGTGTGTGTGTGTGTGTGTGTGTGTGTGTGTGTGTGTGTGTGTGTGTGTGTGTGTGTGTGTCTCCAGTGTCGCTGCGGCTAATTTCTGCACATTTGTTAAGGTTGCTGAATAAAGCTGCTGTGACGCCGAGGTAAAGTGGAGATAAAAACCTGAGAGGGAAATATCCCTGACAGGTTATGAAAACTGAGATATCGAGGGATTGAGTCTCTGGATGCCCACGATAATCAGCCCAAGTGTGACCGTATGGCTGCGGCTAACGCAGACCTTAAAAAGAGAGGAGTCCGAAGAGGCCGGCTGGTTTGAGCAGTTAAATGTTACGGTTGTCATCAGCATTTGAATCGGGGAAATGTGAGACTCGGGGCACCGGGAGGACGACCGGCTCCCTGGGGGGATGAAACACCGACACACCAGCAGAGCTCAGTCAGAGACCGCACACACACACACACACACACACACACACACACACACACAGCAGCTGAAAAGCATTTATCTAGTGATGCAAAGCAAAACGACATCTTCAGAAAAACTAAAAAGTTGCTTATGGTACAATCCCTCTTCTTACTTTCACTTCTTTTGTTAAAACTGACTGTTTACTTTACACAAAACCAAAGTGAAAGCAGCTTCGGACGAGCTGCTAGAGATGCAGAAAGATTCGCTGAAAGGGTCGAATCTGAGGGTGCTGCTGCAGAAGAGGAGTGAATGTTTAAAATACCTATTTCGTTTAGTTTTTACAGGATAAAAGTTAAACTCTCCCCTGAGAGGAGGCTGTTTTCATGTGGCTGGATTTCACATTTAATGCTTTTTGACCGGATTTTAACGGTTCAACTTTTAGGGAAATGCCAAATGCCATTGGAGAAATGTGTGAGACGTACTTCTGGAAGGACAAGTTGACTCCTTGCCAAGTCGTCACTCAGCTTTTATCAAGGAAGAAGTGTTTAACATTTCCTGGTTCCAGCTTCTTATATGTCAGAAATTTGCTGCGTGTGTCTGTTTTATATCGCGGTGAGTCAAACATCTTGGTTAGGACAAACTAGCACTGTGAAGACGTCAAACTTTCCCACACATTTCTGACAGATTATGGGCTAAATGACTGAAAGATTAACAGGGAATGTGTGGGAAAGAGTTGCAGCCCTGGTAACAAATGAAAAGAAATAAGCGGGGCCTGATTTATTGCTCCAGGCTGCTGCTCTTTGACAATCAAAAAGCTCGACAGCATCGACAGCTCAGACAGTTGCCCGCAGCCCGTGATGGACGGGAACATTAAAATCCCATTTTGATAGTAAAGCAACAACACCAGCCAATCAGTGTTACATCTATGGAGGAGCTACTGCATCAGCATGCTCCCGCTTCACCTTGTTGTCTGCACAGAGCTGCAGAGAGAGAACGACCGACCGGGCAGGAACAAACAGCCTGTTGCTGCTGAAGCTCGCTCGTCTGCAGCTCGACGTGTTTGACAGGCGACGCCTCACCGCTTGATGCTTATTTGTCAAGAACGCTGCTAAGTGTTGCTCCGACAGACGGGCGGAGGTTTGACTGGAGGAAAATATTTGTACCAGCGTGACACTCCAAACCACAAATGTGAGCACGAGATGTGAGGCACACCTGAGCTCGTTAGTGGGACACTGAAGTGTTTCTCTCTGTCTTATTGCCGTGCTGTTTCCATCCCACCTGGGGGGCCTCTTCCTTTGCCCTGCTGGCACTAAGCTTCACTTTGACTTGGTTTGTTTACTCTATGTTCACTCCGGTCTGATGTGGTCACATTTTACTGAGGTCAGACCAACAGGAAGTCACCGAGTGTTGGTCTTACTTTTAATCAAGCAGTAATCAAATAACTCACAAATTAGGAATCACTGTGTTTCATTAAGATGCAGTGAATGTATTTCTCCATCCAGCAGTAGGTGTCTGGTTCATGAAGACTCATCTGTTCACATGACAGACACATATAACATCCATCTCTTCACTTTTAAACACATTTAAATGGAAACTTCTGCAAAGTGCAGGTGTTCCCGAGCGGAACAACATGTGCTGTGATTAGATTAGTTGTAGTTAACTCCCACAGAGAGTTGGAGGAAGAAGAGAGGGAGCCTGCTGCTGATCGGACAAAATATTAGCAATAAACGTGGAGACGCAGGGAGATTATCATGCTGCACACATGCTGCCTGCTGCAGAACTCTTGGCTCGTCCACACACATTCATCACGAGGTGTTTGATAAGCACGTTACGCAGCCGCACCATAATAACCTGTGTAAGTAGAGGTGACATAATAACCGTCATTTGTCAAAGCTAATGATTCCTGCTTGTCACTGTCTCAGCCGCTGTCACTTTAACGGATGGCCTCGGCCCGCTCGGCTGGTGACACCAAAGGTTACGCCGCTGTTTGCTGGTTAATAATGAGAGGCGACGCCGCAGCTGATGGGAAATAAACGAGCTGTGTATTTCCACTGTCCCGGCCTCTTTCCTGCTGACAGATTGTACTCTGGATTTAAACGGCTCCTCTGGAAGATCTCTACATGAGACACTTCATCGCTTTACTGCACTAAACTTTAGCAGGACTCACCTGTCAGTGATGAAGTCGGTGTGAAGAGAGCTGCAGCCCTGATGCACATCCTGACTAGGAGCCTCTCAGTGTTCTGTCATACAAAGTTTCTTCCCCCTCTGATTTCAGCATTAAGTATTCAGTATCTAACAAAAATAAACTGGATCACTGTTGCGTCGGTCGTGACTTCTGGCACGCTACCGCAGCCCTGTGGGAGGTGTCGAGTGCAGCCTCTGGTAATCGCCATCATCTTGATTCACTTGGTTGGTTTTGGCTCCACAGAAGCATTTTTTTTCTGACTTAACCTTTTTCAGACTGCCTTTTTGGGCACATGCCGTCCTTGACAGATGGATTTATTACATCTCTGGCAGCAGAATACACAACATGAGCCAGAAGAAGCCTCCTGCATGATGAGCTGGGCTACTGGACACTTGGGGGGCGGCTAGCCGTCAGGCTAAGCGAGGCTGACTTGCAGCGGTGCATCAACCTCCTTTAATACACCGATGAGATGAAGAGATACTCACTCGACTAGCAACATAACACCTTCCCCCTCCACCTCTGGCTTTCTACACAGCATCCATCCATCTCTGCACACATCGACCTGTGGTGATGCACGTCAGATCGTCAGGATACCCCAGTGCCCTACTTCTCTGTGCTCTGTGTTATCAGATCACTATTATTATTATTATTATTTAACTCTTTACATGTGCCCAGTGAGCACTGGAAATGAGTCTGTGTTCAAGGTCCAATGAACAGCTGGTATCAGCAGGTTAGCTGGGTAATGATATCTGATCCACGGCTCTTTGCTGTAACAGTTAACTCTGCTGTGCCAACATTGTTATCACATATCAATCTGCAATTAATGAGGCCGGGCTCAAAGGAAGCAAAGCTGCTGCCTCCTCCTGTTCCTTTGTGGAGGGGCTGTCTTAGTTTGGAGGAGGAGGAGGAGAGGAGAGGAGAGTGTTTTCTTCAGGGTGGTCACTCTGCATGGATGGAGATTCTGTCTGGTTTATTTACAGCTGCTCCCATCACATTTGACCCCAACGTGTATTTACAGTCAACACATCCTGACACAGATCACATTTGAATGCCGGATGTAAATGAGGTGCATGAACCCATTTACTGAGGAGATCTTTGCTGTTAGCAGCCGTCAAACAGACAGAGAAGAGGACAGACATTTATTCTAAATGAAAACGTGATCTACGATATCTTCATCCAACGTGTCTGCCTGCCCACCTGAAACATCACACCTGAGGGATGGACAGTCACCAGATAAAAGCTTCACCACCACCTCTGGGATCTAAAACAACAAACTTTTGCATCATGAGCGCAGTTCTCTGAAAACTTGAGGCGCTGACCACCCACCTCACCTGGCACGCTCAGCGAGAGAGGACATGTTTGTGGGTTACACAACAAGACAGAGCAAGTTCCAAAAGTGATTCACTCCCTGCAGGGGGGGGTTGTGTCATCCTCCGTTTCGTGTTAAATAATTCAGATAGAGAGACGAGCTTGTTTATATGTGAACAGTCTTAAGATAGATTTACTGATAACTCCCCACGGAGTTTAACTTTAATGCCAGCAAACACTTCATAAGAGCAGGTTGTCACATTGATCAGAAAGCCGACATGACGCTTTAGGATAGATGCTCTTCTCTTGTTTGACTAGTCGAGCTTCTGTTTGCTGCAGAATCAAGTGAGTAATAAGCCGGGAGAGCGAGCGCGCCACTTTGTAAACAGAAACACCAGACACGCTCGGCTTTTCTCAAATGTGCTTTCATTCCAGGAAGCATTTCAGTGCCGGATGTAGATTATTCTTTTCATTTTTCTTCTTACTTTTGCCCTAATCCGCCCGTATCATCCCTCTGAATGTCACCATTTCCAGTAAAAAATTAAACAGAGTGCCTGTCATTTTGTTTCTAAAGACCGCACACATTATGCATGACCAGTTGTGACATTTTTCTAAATCTTAATCGTGCTCGTCTACTCAAAGTTTTGGCACTCCAGCCTCCACGGTGCTGCACCAAACAGTGGATCTCTGTTAGTAAGTCTCAGTGGGGTCAACGGAGAAGAAAAGCAGGAAGATTTTTCTCGAGGCCTCATTTCAGGCAGCACAACAATGTCTTCCAAAAACAGAACCGCTATCGAGCTTTGATTTTAAAACGTGTTGATGTGATATCAGCTGGAAAAGAGTGTGGGGGGGCCTATGTGTCTTTGCCAACTGCAGCTTAGTCCCACTCCTACGTGCTCAGTGTGTGAGAAGGTGCTTGGGAACATCATTATGAACATGATGTAGGAGTGTCTGGATGTAAACGTCATTTATTTTTAGCACTTGTGCACTTAAACATCCTGTTGATTCATCATTTAAGCACCTATATATATATTTATATTTACATAGAGCAGATAAAAGCCCCAGATCTGCTCCCTGCATGTCCTTACAGAGCAAATGAAGCTATGATCAGTGCTCCCTTATGTATTTAGTGTTTCTGATGTAGTATTATGAAGCTATTCATAGTTCATCTGTTTTTAAAAGGGGGAAACAGCTTTTATGTGACCTGCATGTGTGTTTATGTCTCTTCGGTTTGAAACCATCATGAAACCGTCTCCGTCAGTCCCCTGGAACACAGATTAGCCCAAATACAAAACAAAGCTGTTTTCTCTTCGTAAATGAAATCAGAATTTACTCGTCACACACTCCTGAACTTTACTTCCCCGACAGAGTTCATTAAAGACGACAAGTTGAGCAGTTTGAAAAGGTCGACGTCTTGTTCTGCACTGAGGTTTACTTCACCAGCTACCGCTCCACACACAAAGTACCTCAAGATATCAGCAACAACATGTCTGCATGTTCTTCTGTTAGTAAAACACACTTAATATCCCGTATATTTAGTCACTGATGATGAACCACACTGGTTGATGTCTGCTCCATGCAAACTGAAAGAAACTGTGTCAGGAATCCAGAGCCAGTCACCACACTGCACCTTTCCTTCCAGCCAGCAATCAATGACAAAGAGAAGCTGGATCAGTTTTGAAAAGGTCAGCTGAAACCTGGCGCTCTGCTTTGACATGCAGCATTTGATGCTCACATCCAGCAGGACCATAACTTTCCCACCCAGGTGATGACGCCGAGTGTTTTACTGACAGTGTAAGTGTGTCTCTGAGAGGTTAGCATTGACTAATAAATAATCTACAAACACTGAGGCACAAAACCAAACCTCAGTGCAGCAGCTGACTGTTCACACTGACCACAACAACCCTCCTCCAGATCAATATCTGCAAACACTCACATCACATCATCCTTATTTATGGTATCAACATATACATTTGGCCAAATATTCTGCTTTTAAAGCTGATATGTCACTGCAGAGTGATTCCTCTGATTCCTGATCTCTGGTTCAGAGAGAGAGGGGACAGCTTTGAGAAAGAGCAGCTCTGTTCTCCTCATTTGTCAGAAAATGTCATTGTGGGATAATACCAATTATTTCAGTAGCATGCTATGTTGGCCTAATGAGACGTCACCCCTGTGATGATAGGCCCGTCTTGGTGAGGCTAGCAGGTGGCTCTACAGATGGTCATGTGGTCCGTCCAGACACATTATATTGGACTAAGATCAGTTAGCGGTCAGTGCTACTGTTAGCGTGCTGTCATGTTGAACACAGATCTAGAAGATAGTAAATTCACCTGGTAAACAACACTGACAATGTGAGCATGCTAGCCCAAATACTGAACCTCACAATGAGGTCACCATTAAGTTTTTAATAGTTAGATATTACTGACATAAGTTGTCCTTTAATACAAGTGCTTACTTTTCATTGCTCTACTTAAATGTGAGTAACATTTCCTTTCTGTGACCTTTTTAAAAGAATCTCTCCAAAAGCACCTTAAGATGTGAAACTGATTATATTGTATTGCTTTTAGAGATGAGGCATCAGTTTGGACAGAAGAAAACATTTACTGTGTGTTTGCTTATGGAAACAACGGCCTCAGCAGTCACTGATTCCCTCCTTGGCTTTAGACTTTTGACTGTGCAGAGCTAATTTCAGTAAAATAGCCAAATAGACTCCACAGTGCAGCGCTCAAGGTCTTCAGCCGTTTCAAGAGCAATTTCCTGCATTTTGGGGCAGCCAGAGGTGGACATGTTGCCCAGTGGTAATGAATTATACAACTGGTGGTGATGCTTTGGCCTGAAGCGGGCCGTCCTCCCACACAGGAGAAATACTTACATCAGAGATGGACGGCGAGAACATTGTTCTGCACTATCCAAGGTCAATTGTTATTCTCCAGCACGGCGCTCCATCTGTGTGTGTGTGTGTGTGTGTGTGTGTGTTCAGCTCTGAGACAGTGTGCTCAACACACGCTCATTTGGACACATGAATGAGTGGCTGCGTGTGGGCATACGGAGATGCTGGATTTCGGGAAGCTTGAAGGGCTGAGACGAGGCTTCGGCCCTGGCAGCACTCATCCGGCAGCGGGGGAGTTTTTTCAGGCAACACTCCGGGAGTCCAGGCTGCAGGATTTTAAATTTAGCCGGCAAGTGTCCTCATCTGTGCCCCTCCTGCTGTTTTATGAATCCCTTGTTACATACCTCTGCACGGCGGCGAAAGAGGCCATTTGTTATTTTAATTGTGCACCTGTAGGTCACAGGTGGAATCGGCGTCCTGCAGCTGCTAATGTGTGTTCTGTCACCTGAACGTACCGCCCGCCGTGCACATAAAGACAGGCAAATTAGTCTCCGGTGGGTAAATCAATAAAGGTCGTCAAGCCTTGGGAACCACAACATTTAAACATATTTAACTGTTCTCAAACGTACCTGCAGGCCCCTGTATGCAGCCCAGTGGGCCCCCACGGCAGTCGTCTGGTGGGCCGTTAGAAAACTCATAAAGTTTTATCGTCCACTAATTATTTATCCTGACCTTTCACCAATCTGGGAGCCAAAATGTTTGTTTGTTGTTTTAATTTTGCCTCGTGGCATATTGGGAAAAGACGTCCCAGCATCTCTGTGAGCATGGTTCAACACACCTGCATCAGTGTTGTAATGCTACAGCTCTGAAGGGGAAGTTTCAAATCTAACTAAACCCACCGGACAGATTTGAGTTCTTCATGCAAAGGACAGGAAATTGGTGATACGTCAGCTTGGATCGTAAGAGCAGGATGGGACGGTTTCCCAGAAGCAGTTAAGCTCTGAGGCAGCCTCAGTGCTGAGGAAGCTGTGCATGAGCTGGATGTAATCACGGTTCTATGCTACTAAAGAAATAGAAACAACAAATGATGCATGAAATTCCTCAGACTTCCTACTTGATTGGATGCTGCAGCTACAAAATTCATGGTTTCTAGACTCTGAACACTGCAGAATCTGTAGGCCACCTATCAGAGGAGGGCGTGCGACTCCAGTTTCAATCCTGCCAAACACCCCGAAGCACCGTGATCTCGTGGGAAGGTGTACGTGTGGCTACTGTTAAGCATTTCAAGCTTTAACCCTTTTCACATGTCACTGAATGCCTCTGCTGAATGTCACAACAACATGCAGTCTAGTTAGCAACAATACACACCTAATGTCTGGGTTACACTTTCAAATAAAGCCTGCTGAGAAACATTTTCTGTCAAAGTGCAGAGCTTTATTGTGAAAACACACTCATTCATGCACCACATGGTGACACCAGCCTGCCAGAAATAGTGTTTAAATGTATTTTATGGATAGAAGGCTACCAGTTCTTCACCAGAGATTAGCTCGTCTCTGTTAAGTAAAGATTGTGACCTCAAAGAGAAGGGAGAGTCTTTGATCACACACTGTCCGTACAGTAGAGGTCACTTCCTGCAGTAGGAGCCATGTAAAGGGCGACTGTCCCCTCGTTGACCCCACAGTTTGAACAGAGGCAGATGATGTCCCATACGTCCGTGTGTGAGGAGCTGTGCTGAGAGCTTTCTGCAGGCTGCAGTGAGTTAATCTGAGCTTGACTCTGCTGCTTAAACCTGATCACCACAGATCAACTCTTTCCAGAGCTACTTAGATACTTAACAGGAGCCACGAGGTCAGCGGAAGAGGAGATTTAGTTTCGATTTGATTGGCTGAGGTTAATTACACCAAGAGCTCAACGAATATGTGTGTGTGTGTGTGTGTGTGTGTGTGAAAGCCGGCTGTTCTAATCAAGCAGAGGGGAGATGAACCCTCGACTCTGTATTCTATTTATTAGTCTGTCGTCAGCACACCGCCGAAGAAAACTTTTCTAATTTTCTTTCCTCCTTCAGTCCTCTCCCCTCATCCAAAACTCCTTGTTTGTTTTCTCTCCCCACTCTCACCTCCTTTACCTCCCCTGAAACACTCCCCCCATCCCTCCTCTCACCTTCTCCAAACCCCTTGAATCTTCTCCAACATCTTCTCCTCTCTGCCACTCTTATCCTCTTAACCCTCTTGAATCCTGCTCTCCTCCTCCCATCCCTTCCTCCTCTCCTCTCACACACCCTGACCAGTCTGGGCTTCTCTTCTCCAGTGTCTTACCTCCCTCCTTCTTCCATAAACTCCTTAAATTCTCTCTCTCCTCTCTCTCCACCTCCTTTGCCCTCCAGTCGTCTCTTCTCCTCCTCTAACCTTTTGTGTTGGTGTACGCCGGCTCTTCTCAACAGTCTCTCTATCCCATCCCGTCCTCGCTCCTGCAGACCTCACCCTCTACTATCATGCATTACTTTTTGATGAGGTGTCATAGATTATTCAGATCACTTATCTCCTGAATGAGGCTCCATCTCTCCCTCTGTCTCTCTGTATGATGAGTACATGTACGTCTATAAGATTTTAGCTTCCTGTGCTTTCGGGCTGCCGTGTGTGACTGCTCTCTCTGGGTTAACAGCTGATCGGAGAAGTGATGTCACATCCACGTTTGTACTCACAAAGGTATCAGCAACCTAAAACACCGACGGAAACATGCAAGGATGTGTTCCTGTGTATCGTTATTGACAATCAGGGGGTTTCCTTTCGATTCCTTTCAGTGCAGCCAGAGTTTCTTGGATCTTGGATCTAACAGCTGTTTCACAACTTATTTGTTTAGTTATCTGCAGTGCATTTTGAAGGTGCTAGATATCCTCCATCATTATTGTCTTCATGCAGAGGCTGCCCTATTGTAGTAAAAGTCTGTACGCAGGGAAAGCTGCTAGCCATCTTAAGATTTAAAAAAAGGCCACTGTAATGGCTGTTGTAATAAGTGGAGGCTAAACATCCTACACTGGAGTCTGCACTCAGCACACACAGAAGAAGCTGATACCCATCGTCTTACATTTCTCAGGGTTTGAACTCTGCCGCTTGGTAACTTTCACTGAGGCTAAGCTGTGAGATTCATCTCTGCTCTTCCTCCAAAGGGTCCAATTAACATGATGCAGCCATCATGTTAATTGGTGGCTCAAGAGGGGGCTTTGAACTTCTCACCTCATCTACATAATGGAATATGGATATTGTATTAGCACCTATATATTTCAATCTACGGAAAGCATCTGCTGACAGATACGAATTGACCGGGCTCTTTCCATGTGTTTAACATAATACCGCCGCTCTTTCCGATCGCTCTCCGCTGACGGGGTAGACCTCAGGATGATTAGCAGCAGAGATAATGGGAAGGCTGAGAATATATGAGGCGCGAAGATGAAAGCGGTGAGGAAAGAGGGAGAGAAGATGAGAGGTACATCCACAGCTCTGCGTGTGCTGTTAGAGCGTTTAAGACATTTCATTTTGGATCCCTACAAGCAGATCTTTGCCAAATGCTCAAAGTTCAAACTGGTGTTTCAATAAGAGAAAACAGAGATCTCAGTCTCCGTTCATCACAACGGACGGAGTTTTTTTCTACAAAGAAGCAAAACACTCTGAAATCTCAAGAACCGTGAAGCCTTTCGCAAACAAGTCACGGGTTGATATTTACTTTTAGTGTGAGACTGAAGCGCTGTGATAAATGCATCCATTCAAGGCCAAACGCTGCGGAGCATCTGTCTCCACAGACGAGGATCTGCTGAGTTTTTATTGTCTCATCACTTTTCTTTCTGATGTCTGCTCTCTAAAAACAAACTCCACGTACTGCTGTGCTGTTAATTAAATACAGAAGCAGATATGAACACAAAGAGCATTTAAACTTTAAAGTTATTGATGGCGAAATGAAAAAGTCAGCTGAGAGTTTAGTGTCACTCGGAAAAACATTACACGGTTTGAATTCTGGGAGAAAGTTCCTGCTGGAGTGTGGACCAGAAATTATACAAAGATTATTAATTCATAAGCAGAACATATCGTCTCTGGGTAGAAGAGCAAGAGGAAGTAACATGAATATGATTTTATCTGCCAACATGGCAGCCTGTGATGCTGAGCCTCGGCAGTTAGCAGATTATATTCAACTTTGATCTGTTACAGTAAGAGATACAGAACAAAAGTTGTTATGCCATTACTTATTAAGCAGCAGAATAAATGGCACGTTCTCTCAACAGAATATAGTCACAAAGATATTTATATGGCAGCCGTGGACTGACGTTGATTCTGAAATGAAATTAGAGACAGAAAACAGTCTTGTTTGGTATTTTTGCTGTCCTGCAGCGAGATACTTCTGTTAGCTGCTGTCAGTGATAAACCTCCAATTCCTCCAATGTTTAAACCAGCGTGGACGAAAAGTCTTCCACCACCACGATAATATGATACGACTGAAAGCTCCAAAACATCTCACTGTATTAATATTTGGTCATGTTATCTGACCTTGCCCCACAAACAGTGTATTTACCCCCCAGTGAAATATTGAGCCTGACACACTCTGTGTTTTTGGAAGCTTTGAGCTCCAAAGCAGAATTTCAATGAAAGTTTTGCACCAAACAACCGTTGGCTGCACAGCCGGAGTTCGCAGAGACGGAGCCGTTGGTGGGTGAGTTTGACTGCAGCTACAACAGTTTGATTCGGTTTTATTCTACCGGCAGAGTACTTGTTGTAATCAGCTACGGATTTCTCCGCCTGTCACCCACCTCACCTTTAACACTCCACCACAACACTCCTCACTGATTCAAGTCATGACTCCCCAATATCGTTTCATGCTCAAGAACACACTTCTTCCACTCCCAGCTTTCTTTTGAAGACATCGCAGGCGGCTCACAACAGAATCACAGCCCCAGCCTGACGTTACAGTTCCTCGTCTCTGTCAATTTGTTCCCATTTCGGGGAGCAAAGCTGTACATGTACTTGCTTTTTGGAGTTCAGTGAAGCAACAAAAAAGGTGAAATCCCACCGCAGCAGAGAGGAAAACACACAAACGCCCTCCGAGCCCTGCGCCATTAGCCAGAGCACAACTCGGTATAAATCAGTAAAAGGAATGCTGTGCTGATAATGTCAAGGGCAGAACCATTGTCTGCTCGTGACGGCGACATTAGATGGTCACCACACGCCAACACACACACACACACACACACACACACACAACACAAACAGGGGCATCGAGGCGTGAACACAAACTGAAGCCCAGATGGCGACGTGATCATATACGAGGCTGGAAACTGACGGTGTGTGTTTGTGTGTGTGTGTGTGTGTGTGAGTCAGAGAGAGGGGCAGGATGGGAAACTGGTGGGGGCACAGCATCGTAACCGTGGAAACATTCAGACTAAAATTATCTGCATTGGACACGAGAGCGCCGTGTCTGTTCGTGAAGGAGGAGAGAATTCATAACATTACTCACACAGAAAGACAACGTGCTCACGTCTTTCATACATACATGAAATACAAAAGTCTTGTTTTTGTAGTAATGTGCCGTATTCAGTATTGATATGCAGACTCAGAGGAGGCGGACTTGGAGAAGGGATTATGTAATAGAACTTGTCCTCTGGTCTTTATCAGGCTCGGGAGCAGGAAACAACAATGCTGGAACACAGAAGAAGCTTTTGGATGAGAGGTTTTCAAAGTCTGGCACAGTTTGGAAGTGTGCCGAATGAGCTACTAACAGCCCCCGTCTGCGTTGTAGCCATGGATGTATAGACATAAGTTACTGGATTACTCTGACACTGAGGAGGACTTTAAAACATGAGGATTTTCAGGCAGGTTCTGGAACAAGGTGTTCCTCCTGTGACTTGTGTATATAATGGTATCATAGAAAAGTGTCTATCATGTCTATAATTTTAGATTTTAGAGCTTTAACTCTGATGAGTCCAGATTTTGATGCAAATTGCAGCAATCAGGTGCCTTCATTCCTTAACCCTTTCATGCAGAGAGGTCACTGCAGGGTGCAGCTATTCAAAAGCTGTTTTCTTGTATATGCATGAGTTTTGATGGCATAGTTGCACATCAGTCACTACAGTGAAGCTGCTGCATCATCTCATACACTGACTGCTGCCCAGTGGGAAGTGAAAAAAAAAAAAAAGATGGCCGACAGACAGCCAGAAACACCAAGTTGCTAATTTTTTTCTGTTCAAACCTTCTAGAAAAAGAGACCTGTGCAGGTAAGAAAAATATGGTGACATCAAGTAACATCTAAAGAGTCATACAATTGCTAAATTTTCAGAGTATTGATTTTATATTGGGAGGAAATTATGATTAATCACATGTCCACTGAAGTGTTCATCATGCATCAGGAGCTAGATTTAAACTAGTGGACATGTAGAAACATCTTTATGAAGTTTGGGTTGAAAAAACAAAGTTCAAATCTTGTTTTTCATGTCTAAAGATGAATAAAAACACTCTGAGGTTATAATTCATGCATGAAAGGGTTAATCGCCTCCATCAGCTGTGTGCCGCACCCTCTGCTGACCATGTTGGCACAACTTGAATATGTCACCTAACCAGTATTTCACAAGAAAGAAGCAGAAGCAGATGTTCCTCCTGTCCTGCTGGATCTCACAGTAACAAACGACACCTGCTCTGAATGAACCGTCTGCTTTCAGGTCCAAGTCCTGTGACCACATTCAGGGATTTCACTCGTTACTCATCCAGGAGGTGAAGATAACCAGAGCACGCAGAGAACAACTCTTTCCTGTCTGTAGCCTCATTACTGCGCAAATTGTGTTTTGTGTTCAATCAATAGTTTTGCTGTTAATAAAGTTTCCCTGCCGTCAGGATGCTCTGCAGACTGTGTGGTCCCCTGACAGAAGCTTTCACCGTGCGTCTCGGAGCTTTATGGTGGATTGATATCCATTTCTGCCGTTGGGTTTGTGCATTAAAGAGCCTCCCCGGCGCAGCCTTCTACTGCCGTCCATACATTACCAGAATTAGCTCTTGAAAATGGATCAAGCCAATAAATTTGTACTTGAGTAAACAGCCAATTACTGTGACTGCAGGGCTCAGCGTTGGGCAGCTTCCCCTCAGCATCAGCACGACGGAGCGGCTTCACGGTCGCCTCCAGCCCCGATTAAGCCGTCTCATAAGAGCCTCAATGTGAAGTCGGCCGACTCTTTCTTTCATTTCACATGTTTTCAGTTAACATTTAGCTCCAGTGATGTGAAAAACAGTCCTGTCAGACTCATAGTGAGGTAAGAAGAAGTGTTTACGCTCTCAGTGTCTGTGTCCAGCATCACACAGCTGTAATTACACGTGCTGCTGTGAAAACTCTCTGATGACAAGATTAAGAGATGGTGACTTCAATTAATTACCACTGAGAACACACACACACACACACACATGTGCATGCTGGGTATTGGATTCATGTCACCACACACACACACACACACACACACACACACACTGGTGTCTATTCTGGGAAGTCGTACTGATGTTGGCGATGACAAGTTCTCAACCCACCAACGAGTGTGAGCGTCTCATCTTTAAATAACATGTCCGCCCTCATTACTCCAACTCCTTCAGACTGGATGTGGTGAAGATGGGAAGGCTTCCGTGTTTAAGAGTGAAGAACAGAAGGTGAGGATCTTAAACCCCTGCTGAGGGTATATATATCTATATCTAGGTGTTCCTCCTGACTGACTCCTCTGCTGCATGTACTCTTCACTAATTAGGATTCTCTGGCTCCATTGCAGGACAATGACGGTGGTGACGGGACAAACCAAAAGCTTCAAAACATCCCCATGTCCATCCTTTTATACAGCTGCTGCTCCCAACACTTGTTTAATTCCACTAACAGCGTACTTGTGCATGGGGGAGTGGGGGCGGGCAGGTTTCTCTCCTCTTAGCCAAATGCCTATTGGCAGACTGGCGTGTCCGTTGGCAGGCCGGAGTGTCCTGGTGGCAGGAAGGAGCTCGGCAGCTGTCAGTCAAATCGATCGGAAACGATGCGGTCTGGAGACGGGACGGTTCCTCCTGACGCCCTCCATGCCCTCCTCTCCATCCCTCCTCCCCCCTCCTTCCTTATTAAGGGTAACTTCTCATGTGGCCTCTCTGAACCAACACGGCATCATTCAGTCAGTGTTTCCTACCGACCTCGGGGTCACCGGCAGGTTTATCCGGTGTGTGGCAGGAGTACGGGACTTCTGCGGTGATTGAGTGATTAAGCCTGTAACTGTCAGGTAAATCTTGAGAAAAGCTTAAGAAGCATCCAAGAAATGAGAAAGAAGCGTTCAGAGGAAGGATACAGAGACGATCGGCAGCGAGGACGACAGATAACCATCACCAATCATTTTCTCCACCACAAATCCCCTCCGACCACGCTTCATAGTTTTGGTTGAAGGTCTGCAGCCGAGCAAGTTGTGAGCAACACTCACTCATAGAAAGACGATGGATCGGTTCCATTTAAAACCTTTTCATCGGTTCATCTGGAAGTTGAGTGAGTTTTAGCAATTATTGTTTCAGAGACACCTGAAGATGCTGCTCTTCTAAAAAGAAAAGTGCTGTATGGTGAGCTCAGTTAGGACTGAGAAGGACTCCCAGCAAGCACTAACTGCTGCAGGTTTATGGGCAGAAGGATGCAGCTGCTCATGTTTGGAAATTAAAGCAGAAAAAATTCAGCACTGAGGCTGAAATTCAGCTTTTCCCATCTGATCCAAGTGAAGCCTCCTGTGGTTGACGTTGCCTTTATCTGTGAATATCTGCACAACAAACACTTCAAATATTGGACTGTGAATGTCCCCCCCCCCCGGTCTCTACTTTGACCCCACCATGATCCAAACTCCTTTGTCTTCATCAGTGATTCTCCCTCCTCCTCCTCCCCTCTCACCCTCCTCCCCCTCCTCCCCATTGATCTGTGGGTTGATTTGCTGCCAGTGTCTTTGAGAAGTCCCTTTGTGGGGTCTCGCGCTACAGCGCCCTGCATTTATTTATGCCTTTTACTGTCAACAGCCTCAGCTGCCGCCAAGAGAGCCGAGGGAGGACGACCGAGACTGGAGAGATGAAAGGAGAGAGAGAAAGAGAGAGAATGTGTGGCCAGGCATTTAAAGATGAGGAAGGAGTTCAACCTCTATACAGCCCTTACTTCCTTTCTTTTTTTTATTCTCTTCTTCAGAAGCCACCATTTTATGACTGGCAACATAAGCTGGATAAACCTCCCAGATTCCATCTCTCAAACCTCTGACCAATCACTTCAATCTGTGTGTGTGTGTGTGTGTGTGTGTGTGTGTGTGTGGCAGCAGCAACAACCATAACAGTAAGAAATCCTCAAAACTATCTGACAGAATGTTCTGGTTCTGGTTCTGGTGTCTGTACTGGAGGGACACTCCGGTCCTGCACCTGATGTTCAGGAAACCATCGTGTCCCAAATCCACTGAACACCAGAATCACTTATTGCCAAGTAGGTTTTCAAAAGAGAAAAAACAAGAATCTTAAAATCTAAATACATCTGTTTTAAAACAGCAATACAGTGTTTAGAAATACTAATTTTATTAAATGTATAAGTAACATAACTGCTTCATACTAACAGGAAGTGATGCAATACTTTAGAACGTCTCATTAACAGAAAGCTAAATGTCTTTCTATTTATTTAGCTCTCATTTCCTTTAAGTTTCCTCTGCTCCTGGTAAAAAAGTCATTCACACAGTGTTAGATGTCATCGTCAGTGTTGGGGACGAGTGAAGTACGTGTAGTTAGACTAGTAGTTGAACTACCAGCTGCTCGGCTCCACCAAAGATACGATCCTGGTCTGTTTTGGACGTCACTGACTGAGTAATCCCCCCCACTTGCACTAGTTTCTGGAAGGCAGGCGTCTGACTGATTGTAAAGAAAACCAAAGCTGAACCTGTGTGCATCCTACCATGAACTGCTGGGTACTTTATGTGTTATGTATGATCTGTGGGCTCTTCTGGCAACAATCCTCCTGATTCTTCCACTAATCTTACGCCAAATCTAATCTGAGTCATCATTAGGAAACAAGCTGTTGTTGTGATGTTTTCTCAAGGTGGGACAATCTAACTGAAGAAGTAAAAGTGCTTGAGCTGGCTGCTTTAACAAACTGCACATTACATTACCGGCTTCAAAAGTTTCCCTCCCGACCATAAACTGGAGCCCCCTCCCCTCAGAGAATCATCCTTATTTGTGAGCCTCTGCTTCTCCGAGGAAAATCTCCCAGCGCTCAGACAAAGGCAGACGTTCAGACAGAAACACAGGGGCGAAAAAGTGATGTGCCGTTTTTTTTAGGGGGAAGTTGGAGAGAATTTTTCCCCGTAAGCACTTTAAAACTTTCTCTTAAGAAGTGTTGACGTTACTTTCAGATAGACTTCACTCAACCTCCCGGAGGCTGAAAGCCACGATGGACTGTTCTCTTCCCAGATGAAGCTGCTGTATCCACCTGTCTCAGACACCTGGCCCTCCTGCGATGTCTGAGGTCAGCGGAGTCGGTCCGACTTGCTGGTATTTCCGTGCTGAAACACTAATTCGCAGTGGCAGGATGCTGCGAGCCCTTTGCGCCGTCCCCTGCGGTCTGGTCAGCGTTACACGACCCCCGTGGCGGCGCTGACCTCTCGTTTATCAGTGATACCCTCCCCACAGGGCAAAGAGCGTTTCCAGCTCAAACTTAAATGGAGAATGTCAGAGGAGTTTAAAGAGTTGAGCTCAGGCTCTGTTGGACTGTGAAATACACCAAACTATGATAAAGCTCTGGTGCTTTCTGTCTGGTT
The DNA here is from genome assembly GCF_042242105.1 of Pempheris klunzingeri. NCBI lineage: Eukaryota > Metazoa > Chordata > Actinopteri > Acropomatiformes > Pempheridae > Pempheris > Pempheris klunzingeri. The sequence continues at coordinate 1,439,858 of NC_092031.1, forward strand.
TTCCTGCAGCTGAGTGGTCCCACAGTGTGTAAGTGAGTCAATTTTCTGTTCGCTTCTGTCCCATCAGATGTGATCGAGCTGAAATCCTTTGATTTCAGAACAAGCAGCGATGCAGTTAAAGGAAAAAAAGTAAATGTCTTGAGTTTAAAATTTCACTTAGCTGAAGCACGGCTACCTTCTCACAGCGTAATATCCCACTTTCCATTCATTTTGAGTTCAATTCACCAGACGGCGTGTATCTATATGTAGACTTTGATAGCGTGAGGCCTTGATGGAGGATGAGGATGATCCTCAGAGAAGAGAATCCAGTCACAAGATTGGATTTCCTGACACGTCTACAAAAATCGGCCCTTTGTGCTGCTTCAATTTTAACATCAAACAATCAAAGATTGATTGAAATGATTCGTTCCCGACACCTGACACTTAAATACAGGGAAAGTATGAAGCTCCAGAAAAACGGCAATTCACTGATGGACGGTTCGATCAATAAAGCTGAATATAGAATAAAAGTGAAGAATGCCAGTCGAAACACAATGATATAGTCTATTAATGACAGAAAAAGCATGTAAGCTTAAACATGTTGCTTGTTTAATGACTTCATAATCAATTAATCAATTAAGGTACAGGATTGTTGGTGATTCATTTCCTGTCGATCAGCTGATAGACCGATGGGTAGAAGAAGCAGAGGACTGACATCAGCCTCATGTGGTGCCATTAAAAATACATATTTATGACATTAATGCAACACTTGGGGCCAAATCGGGCTGGTCCTCAGGTGATGGGACCAATAATACCAGTAGTAAAGAGGACCAGTTAAAGGAGCAGATGGCAGTGTAGTGACTCCTCTGAGAGGTATAAATCCCACAGAGCACACAGAGACACCACACTGCATCCATCCTCTCCGAGACCCAATGATCGTTTCCAATCTGCATAATTACAGTATATAGGAAAAGTAAAGTGCAAAAATAAATAGTTCAGGGTTCCATGAGTCCCTCCAGATTAGGCAGATGTTTCCCCTCAGACTTTAAAATCATAACACAAATCAGGCTGCTAACAGAATCCATTATGTGAAGAAACAGTCGACTATTTCATTTCAACAAAGCTAATTTAACGTGCTGACACTGACCCGGGCCGCTCGCGTTGCCATTTCAGGAATCAGAGCAGCTGAGAGCAGAGTTTTAGCTCTGTCAAGCATCACTCTGTCCTTGTTTCACCCTCTGAGTGGAGCAGAAAGCAGCGGGCCGCCCACGGCGCAGCGTTGGCTCTGGTGTGAATGTGGCGATAATTGGCCTTCTATCCACTTCAGCCACCGAGCCAAACGCCGTCGGGTCACTCAGCCGGCCACCTGTGGTGCATTATGGTCCGCACTCAGCTCTAATAAGAGCTAATCCTCTGTGATGAGCCCCGACCCGGGCCCCGTGTCAGCGTGCATCCTCCACACAGGCTGGATTCAATGACAGGGGACGTTTTAGACATGTTACAGGTGGAGCTCTTTCCAAATACATCCTCCAAATGGGCCGCGGCCAATAAGGAGCGAGAGCAGCTTTTAAACACGCTACAAATAGAAAGCAAAGCCACGTCAGATCAACTCGGTGCTGCAGGAGCGTTGGGTTCGTAAATCAGCTGAGCGAAAACCAACCAAAAGGTAAATTCAACAAGAGCAACGGTGCTGATTCATGCAAATGCACACAAACACACACACACACACACACACACACACACACACACACACACCTCTCTGCAGCTAAGTGTTGCTGAATCAACAGCGATGGACCGAAACATCAGCAGGAAAGACAACAAGGTTAAACACTGCACGTGCATGTTACGTCAGCAAAGAGCACAGCTTCAACTAGAAAATACAGAGGAGACTTTTAGCTTTGTAAAAATAAGTAGGTATGCGTGGGGAACTGAAATGTCTTACAGGATGTCATTTTCATTTGAATTAGATTTGAGCAAAACGCTCTAAGAAGTGCTGCATGTGTGCATCATGTAGCCAGAGGTCACCCGAGGATACACTCAGTAAGAGAAACGGTCTTTAAACCAGATTCATGCCAATGTGCACACACTGAACTTGGCTAAAAACATGAGATGACATTTGAATAATCAGCAAATGTGAACAAACTGGAATGTGTTCTTCTCTCTCACACGGAGCTCAGCTAAACGGGAGGGAAGTCATGCAGAGCCGCATTCGACAAAGCGAAATGCTCCCAGGACTTCTGCTTGTGTGCGTTACATAAAGAGCAGAGATCAGCTGGGGGTACGAGAGTCTACGAGAGGAAGTGTTGCAAAGTAGATTGATGCTTGTGCAAACTCTCAAATTGTAGTTAGCTTGATATTTATTGCTCATGTGTTGTTAGGTCATGTCGGACTAATTTGGTTGTGTTTAAGAAGATTAAATGTATTCAGCTGAATGTGTAGCACCACTAACTGTGTTTTATGAAACACTCCAAGTGTTGCAGCATGTTAGAAAGTCAGAGAAGGTGCCTGAGATGTGGGGCACTTAATGAAACGTAACATTTACCACAGTGAAGTCGGAGCTCAGCAGAGACGAACCTGCGGTGGAATCTGTTAAATGAAATGTTGTGTTAGCACAGCAGGTGTGTAACAGGCTGACACCCACTCCTGTGGTTCCCTTCAACAAGGTGAAAGGTTTCAGCAGAGAAAGTGGGTCATACAGATTTGTCGCGGAGCTCCAGTCAAACGAATTCCATCGGCAGTGTTATGAGTTCACTTTGGAGTGTCAGATAGAAAATATGTCAACAGGTTTATGTTCACAACACGTGTGGAGAAAATTAACTTTTTGTTTTTAGGTTTTGTTCACTGAGGTCCAACGTCATTTTAAGGCTCAAGTGGTTAAAAACATATGTTCCACTTCCACTGTCTTCCCAAGCCTTTCTGTTTTTGTAGGAGCAGCATCGTGTCAGCGCAGATCGATCACGAGGTTCTCCAACATCAAACTAAACTTAAACAGAAACATCTAGAATTAACTGATTCGTTCAGTCAACACAACGTCTGAATAATTATAAAAATGCTGATCACAAGAGGTCAAAACAAGCAAAAATGACTACAAATGTTAGATTTTTGAAGATTTTCATGACAGATTACAGATAAATTTGCATAATGTTTCCCTGTATAATGTTTGTATATTGAAATAATCATCCATGAACACCTATAAGTGGTTTGCCCCTGTGAGGATGTGCACAGTTTTTTTTAGCATTTTAGTACCAGTGCCAACGTGAAACAAGAATTTCTTTGAAACGTTTGTTGTTTCTTTTCATGAATTGAAAAAAGTTGCCAAGAAAGTTGAGATTTAAGCTCCATGAGTAGAACAAGTGTTACGTTCACTGGCCAGCACCAGCTCCGGTGTCCTCTGGAGGTTTCTGGTCCCACGGTGATGTGTGCACCGCGGGGACAAAAACATTTCCTGCAGTCCCGGCCGTCCTCTCGGGAGCTGCACACCAGCACTAAGCTCCGTAATGAAACTCCGTGATTGTTTGTCACACTCGGCTTGCCGAGGTTTGATCTTTCCTGATGGGAAATAAGGCGGGGAGCAGTTTCACAAAAATTGCAAATTTGCATCGAGCGACAGGAAAGCTGAATTATTGAGGGTTTTCTCTCCTTTTTGTTTTTTTGTTTGTTTGGCTTGTTACAAAAGAGACATGGGGAGTGAACAGAGATGGTAAAGAGGGAGAAAATGGAGAAATGGGACAGATGGATACAGATATGGAGACTAAAGAACAGAAGAGGAACTACTTCTTCACAGAGCTGACTTTGCACAGGGGGACACTGTCATGTTGTAGCGGGAAGGGGACAAACTACTGCTACAGCAAAACAGAACTGTAAAAATACACTTAACAACAACAATGCATGAAGTGAAAGCAGAGGAACACTGTGGGGAAAGGCTTCTTTCTGTGACAGTTCAGGTGCAGAACTCTCCTGACTACTTTTGGCTTGTTTACCTATTTACTTCTCTTTGTGGAGGCTGGTGTGGAAGCTGTCGTTCATTGTTATCACACCAAACAGCCAAAGTGGAGTGTCATCAGCCCGTTGAATGGCTGGGATCATCTGCTATCCAGAGCACAGCCATGAGGCAGTATGGCCCTACGCTGCCTCTAAAGGTGCTCCGTAGGCCGTTTCCATCTCTTGGTAAAGGTGGAATGACCCATATTTAGGCAGCGACTCCTAGTGGCCGTGAAGGAAAGGAAGGAAGGTGACTTAGAGAACAATCTGCACTGGGAGAAGGACGAGTGCTCAGGTCAGTTATCTTAACTGGCATAAATTATGATGTATATGACTTCCTAAAGTATCATAGTTATCTTAACTGAAACTAAAACTAGCCCAACAGTTGGTGGCGCCTAAACCTAACCTAACTGTAACCATTTCACAACATTAAGCACACGTAAGCCCGTCTCTGTAGACTCTGTAGACGGAGCTGCAGGTCGGTAACATCAGATATTTACTGCTGACAAGCTACTTAATGGGCTGATAGAGTTTGAAGCAGGTCAACAAAACAACCATTCAGATAGTTTGTGGTCTGTGCAGTGACTGGACCACCTGGAGGCAACCAAACACGGAGCGAATCTGATCAATCAGCTGTAATAGAATATCCCGGTGTGCTAGGTATTGACTATTTGGTTTAGGGTGGTATTAAATGCATATTTAAATCTGTTTGATTATTCAAGATAGTTTGGTGGCCGAGTGTGACGGTTCAAACGCAGGTGTGTTGTTCTTGTGTTCCCTTTTCACACAGCGACCACAAAGCAACTAAATTATTCATCCTGAATTGGAGAGAAGGGGAGAAGTTAAGAGGCTGCATTTAAAGTATTTATAAAACTCAGGGTTTTTTTAGGGAAGGGTTTGGTTCATACTGGCAGTTGTTTCCCCCTGAGTGATCACCAGATCAGGTCAAAGGTCACCCTCTGCTGCTTCTTTCATTTACCGCTCTGCTCTGCTGAAAACCACCAAAACCGGCTGAATAAATGAAGACTCAGAGCGAGAGAGGATAGAGGAAGCCGAGCTGTTGTTGTCCTATGAGTTGAGAAGTTGCGTGTTTACCAGACTGTGAGCTGCTTATGTCAGGAATGAATAATGGATGAACTTGTAATTATTAATCCTGCTTACAGTGGGAGTGTGCAGTGCAGTGGTGGGGCTGCTAAAGGCAGGATGGAGCACCAAAAAGCAGAGCCGGAGGGGCCGACGGAGACCCAACTTAACAGCCAGAGTGTAAAGTGTGACTGTAAAAACACAGCAGTCTGTCTGTGAAAGGAAATAATTCAGGTTTTAAAGGCTGGGATCAGGGGGGCAGGGTGGAGGACGCAGACAGTGTTGGGATATCAATTAAAACACAAACACGCTGCTACATTGAACAGCTTTATGAAGCTTTTATTGCCTCTGAGAGTGTGGGACACTTCTGTCCTTCAGCAGAGACACAATATTCTGATCTGGGAAACAGTGAAATTGTTAATTAGAGGATTTCACAACATTTGTGGAGTTCATTTCCAAACTGTTTCGTCCCTATAGTGGAGACGATGTTACAGTGTCAGACAGGGACATTTCAATAGGAACTTTAATTACCTACAATTAGAGCTGCACACTTTGTAGCACGCTTCTGTTAGCAAATGCTGCACACATGAATATCAGCTAATGACTTTAATTTTCTTGTATTCCCTTTTGGAATCACATCACAGTAACCATGGGCGTCTATCTGACATCCTATTGATTAAAACTTTGTTCTGTTGGCAGTTCTAACTTAGGAGAAGCAGAAGGATTCTAGCCGTCTATTTAAAGACTAATAAGCTTGTAATTCACTGATTTTTACAGGCTGCAACAGTGACGGCTGTAAGATGAAAGGAAAACTGTCAGTTTGGTGTTCCTGGCCTTATATGACTGATGATTTAATTACATTGGGATCGCCTTCCATTTCCTCTTTCTTCGTGCCATTGTACAAAATTGCATTTATTTAATCTAATGATCCTCGTTTCACTTTCATTAAGTCATTTACTGTATGATGAGAATCATTTTTAAAGCATATTAGGTTAAAAAATGACTAAATAAAGGACTGTGGGAGTTAACTGGGACACCTGGGTAGGTTTAGGGTCTGAAACCTCCGTATGATGGTCTAACTATCCAGAAAGCACTTCCTGATCGTGTACACGGAGCACAGCTCCATTTAAATGCTGCAGGGCTCTTACTGTGATTCAGCTGAAAGGAGAAAATCAAAAGGATTGAAATCAGAAATAGGCTCATGTATTTTCTGAGGTCGCGTCGGGGCAAAGCAGCAAACCGTGACGGCAAAACACGGCGCAATCAGGCTGAGTCAGCAGCCAGCCGGGTCACAGCCATCACATCAGCCACCAAAACACATATTTCACTCCCTCCACTTACAATGAGTCAGGTACATCACAGCCAAGATAAATGTATAGTCAGCAGCAAAATACTCCACTTTGCACCGGCCTTGTTCTCACCCGAGAAAGGAGTGTAAGTGCAATATAATAGCGTGTTCACACTGAGGTCAGGAATGAACAGGGAAATCTGGTGGAACATGAAATGATTTGCTCCCTTGTGGGCCACCGTAGGAAAACAGAGGCACTCCTACAGCTCCCGAAGCTCTAGTAAACGTCTGATTATTTGTTTGTGCGAGTTATTTCAGTCAAATCAAGTTCGCAGGAGCACATTTTGGCCGTGAAACAACAGACTCATTCATTCCCCAAAAACGCTTTCACACTTTCCTCCGTCACGGTGCGTCAGACACTTGAATCTCGAGGAGTTAAGGAGGTCTATTCATCAAAGGAGGGTGAAGAATTAAAAGCCAGCAAAAGCTAAGAGCATTTTTCAACTTGCCCACCGCCGTGGCTCACCATGTCACCATGGCAACCACCGAATCCACACAGAGGAAAAGGAAGGAGGAGATAATCATACCGGGATGAGAGTACTCTGAATTGTAAATCCCATCTGCACCACTGAACAAACATTTAAATCAACACCAGCTTAGAAGTTTGATTATTCTGCCCGGGGCAATAAACATGATGCTGCTGATACTGAGACGAGCTGAAGAGAACATTCGAACTTCTGCAGATGGCTCGAGAGGATCACGTGATACGGCCGAAAGCTCGAGAACTGCTACTGAGTGAGGCTGCGAGGTCGAGAATAAACTGTTTTAGAATATTTGAGCCAGTTTATTTCATTAAGACGAGTTTGGAAAAGCCCATTGAGAGAAGACGAGGTGTATTTGCGGCTGTTTATGCGTCTCTTGTTAAATCAAGAGTATTCTTTGTGAAAGATTAGACTTCTCTGCCAAGTAAAGACTAGAAGCCTCCACAGAGAAAACAGACAGTAATTTGAGAGATTAAGTTTTTTTTTTTTTTTATTGTAGCAACATTTGATGATAAAGTCTGATAAAAACAGCTATTTTGAAAATGGATGTTTGGCCTTTGTGAAGAAATGGAAGGTGATGATAGCTGGTGGCTTATAACAACAATCATTGGCACAGTCTCTATCTGGGAACACAAGCGGCAGCGGCAGATAATGGCTGACAGAATCTATTTGCTGTATGTAAGATGTAATATCTTACAGCTTTAAGCGGGGGAATAATTTGGAGAAGGCAGAGATGAAGACTGAATGGGAATGAGGGGAACTGCGAGAATCGCAGGCAAAGAAAATGAGACAGAGAGACAGAATGAGCTCAGTGTTTCAGTCCACATTGTTTTCACTTTAAATGCAACAAAATGTAGATTCAGCAGGGAGGAGGAAACAAAGGCTAACAATCACTCTCTGCATTTCTAAGACCGTGTTTAGCTCCTGTGTGGAGTGATGACTCATATTCGCCCAGGGCCGCACCAGGGAAAACACAGATTCAAGGAAAAAATAGAAGAACAAGTGTTTGTGGTCCCAAATGCTAAAAAAGCCACAAATAAAGCATTTCAACAAAACCCCAATTATCTGGGCTCTGTGCTCAGATAATGGCCGTCAACAAGCACTTAAAGCAGGAGGGATCCTTCACAGCACGGTGATGCTTCGTACTCCAGGCAGCTTCCTGCAGACGTCCGTTCAGACCACCATGAGCTGACTGGAGCTCGTGAAGGAAAGATGTTTGGAAACAAGCTCTAAATATGGACTGTTTAAAAGTCAAGCGACTCCACTGGCTCCAAAGACTAGTGCGACTGTATGGAGGTCTGAGAATAAATGAGCCGACTTCTCCCATCTAAACATGTTCCTGATGAGTTTATCAGTCTATCTCAAGTCTATTTTACTAAATCACGGTCCCATGTAGAGTAAAATAGACCACAAAGCAGAGCATGCTTTAGGACGGTACTACTTTGTGACCAATCACGTCAACGTCAACGTGTGACGTGACGGTGGCTCCGACCACTTCTTCTATACAGCTTATGGTTATGAAACATGAGGCTCCCTCCCTCCAGGGTTACATTATCGCTCCAGAGACGTGGATTCAGGTTAAAAGTGTTTGGGTTTTTGAGAGCCAACAGTAGTGGTAACACCATAACAAAAGGTTGACCAAACTTCTGCTGACGTTGAGACTCCTAGCATGACGTCGGGGATGGGAGGGTTCGATTTTTCACGACCAATCACTAGAAATCAACGAATCCACCTGAATCTAACGTCACTTTATGTTGTTGCCATGCCAACATGCAGGTTTTGCCATTTTAAGAGTGACATCTATGTAATCATGTCAGTAAATGTAGCACACTGAAGATGGCTGGTGACCATCCATCCATCCATCCATCCATCCATCCATCCATCCATCCATCCATCCATCCATCCATCCATCCATCCATCCACTGTCTGTGTGGCTGGAGATCAGCTTCATGTCACTCTTATGTAAGAGTCAACTTTCCAGTATGGTTCTTCAGATCTGATCATTTTCTCATTTTCTCTACTGAGTTTTCTGAGCGGCAGGAAATCTCTCCAAGAATATATAACAAAAGCTTTTCACTAAAGGTGATGGCCAGTTACATGTGACTCACACCTAGTGTGGAGTTCAAGTGTTTGTAATGTAATCACAGGGAAAAGGAGCAAAGAGAGAAAAGGCTTTCAAACAATTAGTGCACACGACATAAACATAAGGAAACAACCCTGTAATGCCAACTGATGGAACAGAAACTTGGCTGCGTCTAATTTGGCAGTTTGAACCTGAACAAGCCCTAAATAGAAACTAAATAAGTATGTTTGCCGCTGCTCAGGTGTCGTGATCCCACAGTCTCAGGTGTGCAGCTTCAAAAACATCCATCTCTGCCACAGACGGCTGCACGCTGACAGGAATGACAAGCAGACGTTGTGCTGAAGGAAAAAAGAGAAGACATGAACAGAAGACATAAATGTCACCTCACAGTTGGTCTTCAGCTAATTGGGGTTGAGGTGTTTACACCACATCTGCTGCAGATAATCACACGGCGAGGAAAATGTTTCACAAAGACAGAACTGTACTTTCTGCAAGTTAAATAATCATCGTGATATTCTGTCAAACTAACTTAAAGGGATTGTTCAGATTATCTGAAGTCACACGAGAGCACGAGCAGAGTTACTGTTTCTGTGAATGGAGTCTGGTGGCTTTGAACTGAGTGAAGAGAAACAGAACGGCATCGCTCAGCGTGTTTCAAGATTCAAGATTCAAGATTCAAGACTTTATTGTCACATGCTCAGCAGGTACATGAAGCAGTCCTGGTAACACTGCTGACAGTATCAGTAAAGAAAAACACACCTGCAAGTAAGTAATAGAAAATAAGGTATGTACAACTAAAGAAAATAATAATAGATAAATAGAGGTGCAAAATAGTTTGTGCAGATTATGTTCAGCCTGTTTCTACTCTGGGTAATATGCTGACAATGGAGAAGACCCCCATGCAACCGCACTTCAAATAGTTCCAACTATCCCTTTAATGGGTTGTGGGCAGTTCGATAGAGAAGATGAGGCGGCGACACAGAGGCGTTCAGAAAGCCCACACTAACTACGGCTGCCCTCATTAAACTGTGAGGTGCCTCGGGTAAAATGATCCGACAAATGGAAAATGTTAAATGTTAATTCAATAAGGAGGCCAATAAAGAAAAATACCCAATAGCTAACAGCCTGATCTTTTCTTCTCCATTACCGTTTTTTAAATGTTAAACACACACAGAGGGAGTCCAGAGCTCTAACAGAGGACAGTCCTACAGTCAGATCATGTTTACTGATGTTTCTTTAGCGTCACTGCTTGGTGCCGTGTCAGCTTATGGAAGCAGCTTTACGCCATGTTGGCTGTGCTATGTTAGCGTCACGCCCTGTTAGCTCATATCCTGGAGACGTCCCCCCCCCCGCTAAAGGTCATCTTCTGGAAGCCTGATCAGACTAAAGCTCAGACTTATCTCACTGTATGAGTGTGTTTGTATTAGCTAAGGTGCAAAAAGTCATCCAACAAACGCTTTTCATGAGGAGCTGCAACAACAAGACAACCAATCAAGTCGGTGATCAATTTAGTGACTTTTCAAGCAAAAATGTCTCTCAAATGTCCATATTTTTGTTAATATCTTTAGGTTTCAGTCCGTCGGTCAGACAAACCAAGAAACTGGGAACTTTTATCACTTTTTGTAACTTTTATAGAGTGAAAAATACTTCTACATCTGCATATTAGCCAATAATAATAGTTCATAATCAAAATAATTAGTAGTTGCAGCTCTAATTCCAACATTTCCAACATAAAACACCCTGATTTATTGTATGAATGTGAACAGAGGCTCGGACCTCGTCACAAACACCAAATCAACAACGTACTGCTGAATAAAAAGCGTTTTGGGCAGACGGAGGCTCCACAGGAAAGATCCCACAGCTCAGTCTTGTGGGGATCTCACACAGAGTCACAGCACATCTTATGGAGCGAGTGGGCCATTAGTGAAACAGTTGAAACGTACATTAAAATAAACAAGGAGGTTATTTTCTGTGCATCTTTTCGCCCACGAGCCAGCAAACCTTTCAGCACCTTAACTCAAGGAGCTTTTACTCATCTCCTTCCCCAGTTGGACTTTAAGAATCACCCCCCGCCTCCCTGAGAGGAAATAAATCCTCTGCGGTGTTGTCATCTTGACTTTGTTTCCTCTGAGGTTGGGCGCCTCCGTTAAGCCCCGCCGGCGCTTTATCTCACACGCAGCGTTTGTATGCACTGTTCTCCCCCCCCCCCCCTCCCCCCTCCTCCCCCCCCTATCCCGTGTGGTTTATCATTTTTTATTTGCAAGTAAATAAATTCTTAACTGCGATCGCAGAGCAATTCAAGTATTCATTCTGGGACTGAGGATTTGTAGAGTGACATCCAGAGAAGTTCAGTTCAGAGGCCTCACTGCTGCACAGACAGAGGGAGGAGAATACTACTGTGTGTCTGCCAGGGTGTGTGTGTGTGTGTGTGTGTGTGTGTGTGTGTGTGTGTGTGTGTGTGTGTGTGTGTGTGTGTGTGTGTGTGTGTGTGTGTGTGTGTGTGTGCGTGTGTGTGTGTGTGTGGATGCCATACATTTTCAACACTGGTGATGCTCAAACACTCTGAACATACAAACACTAAATAAATCACAACAGAACACAAACACAAGGGTGGCTCCCAACATGGATGTGTGTGTGTGTGTGTGTGTGTGTGTGTGGATATGTGCGTGTGTGTGTGTGTGTGTGTGTGTGGATGCCATACATTATCAACACTGGTGATGCTCAAACACTCTGAACATACAAACAACAACACAAGGGTGGCTCCCGACATGGATGTGTGTGTGTGTGTGTGTGTGTGTGTGTGTGTGTGTGTGTGTGTGTGTGTGTGTGTGTGTGTCGATGAGGGGCCCGTACACATCTCACGGCTCTACATAATGGATGAATTCGCTGCAGCGAGCAGAACAGGCCAAGCTGGACTCATTTCAAAACGCCTCGAACGCTGCTATTTATACAGAGAGCTGGAAGGACTTCAGGAGCAGCAGGAGGAGGAGGAGGAGGAGGAGGAGGAGGAGGAGGAGTAGGAGGAAGAACAGGGGCTGCTCGTCGGCACGGCAACACCACCTCGCCGGCCTCGCGAGCACCACCCAGGTCCGTGTTTACTTTGAGCGACCGCGAACCACAGCCAAAAACCTGAAGCAGCTCCGTGCTTAGACTAATAATTCCCTCCGCCGACGGAGCAGAAAGCAGAATTTATTTTCATTCATGTGTTTGTTCAGTTTATTACTTTCTCTGCCCTTCGCTGGTGGAATTAATCCTGCATTTTCTTCAGCTACAGGTCATGTAAACTCTTGTCTGTAAACTCTTAGAAAGTGGCCACGGACCTGCAGTTGCACTCGAGTATTCATCTCGACTACAGAAACAAACTCATGTCACAGACCGTCATTCTTCTCCTTCTCCTGTTTCATAATCATGCTGCATCTAAATGTGAGATATGGCTCAGAAACACGATCAGCATCATCTTCTCCACATCGATATTCGTATTTCTCTGTTTCTATTTGCTTTCAGTCTTATTTCTCTGGTCACGGCTGACGTCAGTGACACTTGAACTCAGTCATTTCACATTAAAAGTCTCCCCATGGCTCCTTTTCTTGGTTGGCCTTCAGTGTGTAACAGCCAAGCAGAAACGACTCTGACATAACTGTTGTTGTCCTGTGATTCTGATTAACGTCGCAGAGCAACGCTATTACTGGAGTTTACCTTGATCTGAACACCTGCTTTTATTTTGGAATTCAAACTGCAGCAAGCATTGCAGCACATCACAGTGATGTTGTTGAATTAAATATTGAGTGATGTGTAAGACCCCGACACATTAACACCCCATTTCACAGATACGCTTTAGTTATTTAAAAATGCTGCCACCTAAAACTCTTTCACTGAACTCCCCTCGACTGAACATTTGATAACTTTTCAAGGACTTTCTGAGAACGTAAAGTTTGACCTTAAACAACACTATCTTCAAGGCCATTTGTTCACGTTAATAAAGATTTTAACCTCTCAAGGATCCTTTAAAGTCGAGTCGGCGTGAAACGTCCTGATTTGTCTTAAAGACAGAAAAGCAAAAAGAGAGCGAAACCAAATAATAGACATCAGGAAGACAATAAAGTCAGCGGGTAAAGGGATCAGCATGCTAATTCTAATCACTTACTTGGGCGCTGTATCCCAGAGGCTCGTCACTGACAGTCGTCAGAGCCCCATTTCTTTAATTTCACATCAGAGTGTGGAGTCACAGAGCTGTTTAGGTTTGTCAACAGCTCTGATTAGAGCAGAAGAAAAGGAAGAAAAGGGATTTAATGAGAGCAGCACAAAGCACAATTATTCTGTTGTTCGGTATGTGAGCTGCAGCTCAATCATCCCGACGAGGAGGACGAATCTGACAAGTCTCCTTTTCATCCAGACACATCTGTGACAACATGTGGCAGCTCGAGGTATTTTGGGCGTCTTTATGAGATACTGGGGACGTTTGCACAGTCATTAGTTTGTGGCACTTTGTGGTATTTGTGTTCTTTCTCTAATATAATACTTTCTAATGCTGTGTGGGCCATGGTGTGCGGTACAAGTGTTTTTTTATACTTGGGGTTTAATTGCAGCATTTGTTTTGTACTTTAAAAGTGCTTTTTGATTTCAGAGTGAGTGCCTGTATGAATATGCAGGACTGAAGCGGGTTGGGATCCCATTTAGCGGTTAACGTGTGTTTATCTCCAATCTTATGAGCTGTGCAGGTCTTTGACATCGTCAGTCTAAGTGATGTGAGCGTGCAGTCAGCCGGCACACCTGGAACATATAATCAGCTCCTGGCTTTACTGTCATAGTAAATACAGCTGTGGAGGAGTTACTCTAATCTTTTATGGTTTGCTTTCTGACTTTTTACTTTCCTGAAATGCTCTCTGTGCTTTAACGGCATGCTGAGAGAGAGAGAGACGCTGCAGAGGAACTTGCTGACAATGACAACAGAATTCTTTTCAAGCGGTTTAACATGACCGGTGCTTTCGTAGTCGACCTCTAGTGGACGAGTCCACGTACGGAGGAGGCCGGGGTGTGTTATTATAATTAGCATCAACTTACAGTACATCTAACACCCTTATTTTATTTTATTTGGTACCTAAACTTAACGAAACTGCAACCACTTCAAAATGTTAAGTCACATAATGTTGGTTCCCATCCGTCCTATAGAACAGGGGTGTCAAACATACGGCCCGCGGGCCAAAACCGGCCCTCTAGAGGGTCAAATCTGGCCCAGCGGGACGACTGTAAAAATTACAGAGAGGACAAATTTCAGGTGTTTCATAAAGTTTTGTAAAAAGAGAGTTGAATGTACTTTGCAGTTGTTATTTAAAGGTTAATACGCTGTGATTTTACTGGAGATCAAACTGGGCGGCATGCTGCAGAGCTACTGGGGACGCTGAAAGCCCTCATGTATGTTACTGTGGGAGTCACTGGGAAAGAACCTATTATGTCCAATCTAGCAGGTGTAACATACATGATACTACTGGTAGGTTATCTATAAGGTGAGGAGAACTCAGATCGCTTCCATGGATGATTTAATTCTCACAGCTTCCTCCATTTTCACATCCATAACGTGGGTCCCAGAATGCCTTTAACCAAAACAGCTAATTAAAGTCATTTAGACCACAAGGACTTCTCTACTAGAAGTATTCTTTGGAAGCAAGTCAAGGTTAAATTGACTTTAACTAACCTAACTAACAAGGTAAACCAGCAGTGGACCTGTGGACGACAATAAATTAAACAGGAGAGTGTAAAATCAAAGACTGTCGTCTCCTCATCCATCTCCTCCATCCTCTTCTCCTTCACTTCTCTTCCACCTCTGCAACCTTGCGTCATCTCTCTCCTCCTCCATCTCCTCTCTTGTGTGGATAACCAGTGAGGACAGTATAGTGGGGCAGTAAATTGTTCCCGCCGCAGACATAACAGCGCTGTCCTTCCCGACTCTGCTGCCTGTAAACTCTCCGCCGGGCAGCTCGTCTGATGAGGTCGTCCTCGGGGGACGGTCATTACTTCAGTAAGTCACTGACGCTCCATTCTTCCACCTTCCATTAACACTCACACAGTTCTGCTCTGAGGAAGCAGAAGAAACACACACGCCAACCAAAAAAACCCTCCTTCATGCTCACTCTCTTCAGACGTCTTCATCCAAAGGCATTGTGGGACGTGTAGTAAATAACTACCTTACGAGGAAGTAAATGAGTTCAGTTGTGGGAGTGGAGTTTAAACCAGAAAGTAAACTCTCGCACGAATAACGTACAGCGGCGAGTGTAGGGATGGATGTTAGTCGTCAGAGGTGGATGCTCGTATTGTTTCCTGCCTTACAGGTCAGACTGAGTTTAGAACAAATCCCAGTCTCCTGACAGAGAGTCTGAGCAGGGAGCCACAGCCAGAGTTCACTGTGCACCAGAAACTACTGTTGACATCCAGGGTGGCAGAAGGAAGCTCAGCTTTCCTTTAGTTCAACACGCTGTCAACCTCAATGTGCCAGTGTGTGTAAGTGTGTGTGTGTGTAAGTGTGTGTGTGTGTGTGTGAGTAGGTGGTTGCACAAGTAGAATCCACAGTGAACCAGCAGCTGCTGAAGAAACTTCATGGACACTAGTTTTAACACCGACTGTCAGTGTTCGTAACAGTGCAGCCTTTTTAAACCACTCATTACTGGTCCAAGTCATATTTAGAGACTAAAGATTCACTAATCAGACATCTGTACATCCGACAGGGTTCTAAAACGACCTTTGGGCACAAAGACAAACACAAAAGTTTATTTCTGGACATTACATATGAAAAAAAAAGTAAATTATTAAAAATACTATTAAACTATTAAAATATAAATAATTATGTTTTCTTCACAACATCAAGTGTAAAATGTATTTTACAGCCAGAAGGGACATGAATTCATGACCAATGAAAACAAGTCTCCCGACATCTTTACTGCAGAAACAGAACACAAAAACCAACACTGTCAGTTCAAAAAGACAGAAATGAAGAACACTACAGCAGGAACTTTTCTCATTTACTTTCCCTCAACCCCAAACTTTCCCCTGAAAAGTTCCTAGTAGCGAGGAGGAACTTTTCAGATTACCCAGAATTCTTGAGGGGAGGGGCTCCGATTGAACGCTGATTGGTGAAACACACTTGCAGCGTTCTGCACTTCTGTGTTTAAGCCAGCGTGGCTGCAAACTGGTTTATTTCACTTCTACAAGCTTCACTTCGTTTGTGTTTTCATCATTTGAGAAATGGAGCAATAGAAGAGAAGCTAGGAGAAGAGGAAGGTCCAGGCTCTTTTCAGCAGGACGACCGAGTCTGTGGAGGAACAGCCGACAAGCTGGTGGAGCTGAATGTAGGACACACGCCGAAACTAATTCATGAAAAGTTGAAGAAAGCGTCGTACTATACTCCCCCCATACGTCATCAGCCTGATGAGGTGTGGTGGAAACACAAACCACACAGATCACCTTTTACCAGGTAACTAAATTCCTGGTAATAAAAGTTCCTGGAAATGTTGGTGGAAAAGGGGGCTTACATGACAACTTGAAGTCAGTACAAGCATAAGTAGGCTGGTCACTGTCTTTACAGCAGAACAGCACATATTACAACGTGTTGTCATGTAGCTGTGAGCTGCAGCAGGCCGATCCACACCATCCAGAGCATAACACGATGCTTTCATCAACCAGCCAAACCTGGACGGAGCCCAGAAGAGCTGCAGTGCTCTCCAGGGTGTGTGTGTGTGTGTGTGTGTGTGTGTGTGTGAAGGGACGACAGGGTGGAAGATGGAAGAACTACTGCACACAAAGTTATTTATGACAAAGTGCTCCATCACTCTCTGACCAGACCTGTGGTCTTTTCCAGCCAGCTGGTCCGACCCTGCACAGCCCACAGGTTGTGGGTCAGCTGTGTTTTAATCTTCATTTAAATAAGTCAGTAATTCTGCAAATAAGCTTTCATCCAAAAAAATTCAACAGCAACGAGGTCCTCCGGGAATTTATTGACTTTACTGTGGCCACCGTCGACTGGCCTCACTGCTAATGTCGGAGGGAATTATTACATTTTAATGAAATACAACATTAACCTTCAAAGAAAAAGTGCTCCATCAGACAGCAAAGGCCAGATATTCACTGATATTTACTGCAACAGTTTAGACGGTAATGCAGTGGCTAAATTCATCACCAGCCGAGGTCAGGGAGTGAGTTCACTCTTTATCGTCAGGAGGTCTGTGCTAATTGCATCAATGACTATGAGGAGTAATTTTGAATAAGGACACGGAGCTTCCGACTCCCTGCTCCTCTCATCCACCAGAGCAGAGCCTAACAACTCCTCTAACCAGTCTCCTGGAGGTGATCGGGACAAATGGGAACAAACGCTGCCCCCAGTGCAGCAGCCAAAGTGTAAGAAGAGAAGAAAACATCAGGAAAGACTATTGTCGGGACTCCTCAGGTACCGATGATCAAAGGAAACCACTTGTTGCATCAAAATAGGTTGATTAGAAGAAGATCAGTTGTCTAACAGGCGCTGTGGCTGCCTGGGAAGACGTCTCGTACAGACAGAGTAACTACAGCTGTTCTTCTCACCACCTTTTGATACCTTAAAGAAAGCTTATCTCACCCTACGGTTTCCATCAGTACCAAGACCCCCCTTTGTCCAAATACAGACAAATACATATGTAATGTCTCTCTAGGGAGCTCATCCTAAAACTCCATGTCCTTATATGTTAACACACACCTCCTATCTGTTACATAAACATCACACACATAAACCATATCAGATACACATAACAGATCAGATACCGCACTATTAAGAGCAATATGTTATCCACTAGTGTGACTTGTTTTGCATATTTTAAATTTGAAGCACTCCCTCAACATGCCGGCAGCAACCGAAGGTGAAATATTAGCATTACATAACCAGAGCGGCACGTTTCAGCCCCGACAGGGAGAGAGAGAGAGAGAGTTTCCACGAGGAGCCTGATCAGCTCAAACTAACCAGTCACTTCAATGTTAAAATCTAATTTCCCGCTGAGCAGTTCTGTGATGTGACGCCGTCCGTGTCACAGGTTAAGAATCAGCCACCAAAGCAGATCGACTGCAACAGAAACCCCATCATCTAATGTTCAGCTAGAGTGCACCCCTGATTTTATTTACCCTGCACTAAGCTAGTGTCTGATTAATGTGGTACATGCCAAGCGAAGACCAGGAGAGAGCGAGAGAGGGGGGTTGTGGGAAAGAGTGAGAGGTGGGAAGGGTGGGAGGAAAGAGATTTGGAGAGAGATGCTGTTTATTTTTGGATTCCATTTTAATTCTGTTATTCTGGGAAAACAAGCTGCAACAAGAAGCCCATTACAGTTTCATGCCTCTGCAACTTCCCTGAACTGTGAAGTCCACAAGCCAAGAGTTCAGAGAGGAGGAGCAGGAGGAGCAGGAGGGGGGGCAGGAGGAGAGCGAGGATGAGAAATTAATTATTTGGTGGAGGCGTCATAGTTCATTTGGCTCAGAAAAGGGTGTGCACGGAGCCGACGGTGCACCGGCGTTCATCACGAGGCAGCAGGAGCGACAGACGAGTCGCTTTCACAACCACTTGTGCTGCCGTGTTCGACTAAATCAGCTTACAGCTGAATTTTTCATTTCATTCAAATGTCTGAGCTAGTAATCACACTAAAAGGAGATGAGGAGGAGTAAAATGATTAGCTGGACGGGTCATCCATGAGGTGCAAACACCAGCTGCCTACAAACCAGGTTTTTAAAAACAACATTAAAAAGTAAAGAGTCGTCTTTAACAGCAGCGCCAATACCTGAAATAATTAGGACGGCCGTCACAGCCAGAGGGGAGCAGAGAAATACAAATTGCAGGCACTGTGCAGGATTCAATGACGCTCTTCAAACACATTATGCTGGACAAGCGGCAAAAATACGAACCTTCATGGGAGATTCTAATTATTGCTCGGTGGCCACCGGCCGCTCTCATCAGCATGAAGAGCGGCCGCATCCACACACAGGACTGTCTCAGACGGAAACCAAACACGAGCCGGCATGCAGGACCAGTGATGACACGCCTCCAGCTAACAGGTGGGAAATGTTTTTCTGACATGAGAATTGGACAGAAATGGCGGCGCTAACGTTAGCAGATAAGCTAAAACAGCAACACGAGCTCGAGCACGAGCCCCCCTGTTGTTGGTGCTTTCAGATCCACAAGTGCACTGCATCGACTCATGCCATGACCTTGGAACATATCAACTTTGTTGTGAAAACTTCTGGTTATCGTTCCCACCACAGATATGAGTAGGTGTGCATTGTTTGGGCTGCAGCCGTGGCTCAGGGGGTGGAGCGGTGCAGGTCCTCCACTAACACATGCTGAGTGTCCTTGGACAAGACATCCAGCCTCAGGTTGCTTGTGCTGGGCAGGTGTGCCGGCATGATGGTGAATAAGAGGCAAACTGTACCATTGCTCTGGATAACATCACCATATAACTGCAGAGGCCGGACAAATCTCTCTCTCTTTAGCTGCCTACGTCCCACTCTCTAAAAGAAGCCCAGCAGTAGATGTAGAGCAGCTTTCCCTTTTCACAGCCTGCTCACAAAGAACTCATTAACCCGCTGAGCTGCACGTCTCTGTCTGTGTGGCATCCTTCTGTAAATCATCAACAGTCAAATAAAAGTCTGAGGGTGGAACAGATCACAGGATCAAACTGTCCCAGATCACCTTCCTGCAGGAGACAATCCACCATCTGACTAATGATACTGCACTGTTATTATGCACAGGCTTAACTGGCTGACCTTTGCAGTGTGTCTGCCTTTAATAAAGCTTCAATTAAGACTTTCATTAGTCACTAAGAGCCTGTAAATTAACAGGTCTTTAAATACAAACATTTAGCTCTTTATTGGAATATCTTCAAACACAAATATGACGACAACATCAGCTCTGGCTTTGTTCTGAGGGCTGAAAGTGTTTCTGAGCTCTCTGATTCACACCAGCAGCATCTGAAACTGGAAGAAGTCGACGTCTGGCTGACCGAATAATGTTTTAGCCTCAGAACACAAATCTACAGCATGATGTTTGTTTCCAGAAGTTAATTAGTTGGACCAAATCCAGGGCACTGAGGTTTCATTTCAGATTTAAGCTCACCACAGTAAAATCACTCTCCAGAACCCTGTGAAGTGGCAGTGTATGCTACCAGAGCACAACTACATTTCAATGGTTTGTCTTGAATTAGCGGCCATGTAGGAGGAGGAGGAGAGGGAAATAAGTGCTAACCAGCAGCTCAAAGCTGGCAAATTAAGACTAAATTTCTCTGCCAGCAGCCCATGGCAGGAAGCCAGTCCTGGTTTGGAGGCCTGTTACTACTAGAAAATCTACCTGATGGATAAAACAGTGAAAATGTTGTGGGCGATAATAGAAACAAAGCTCAGTTTCCCTCCTTGACCTCAGCTGCTCCTCATCATTAAAGGGGAAATTGGCTCTCTGACAACGTGCATCAAAGCCCTCCTACAGAGTCCCATGTCTCTGCTCTGTTTTCCCTCTCCGACTGTCTAGTGGACTGGTCAGGTAATCGGTAATGGTATCCCGGCCCTGATAAAAACCCACCATGCTCTCAGGCCTGATTGTCCCCTATTGATTTGTGTTGGAGGGCTTTAAATGAAATGCCACTAGAGCAGAACCCCTCGTTCCCCAGAACAGCAGGCTACCTCCGCTGCTGTCACTCAGGACCTTCCGCCCAATGGAAATGAATGAACTGCGAGTACAAAAACACTGCTGAGGGTCATTAAGAAAGGGTGATGCACCAGAGATCCAGACACCAACAACCACCATCTCCTGCTTCCTATTTTCTCCTTCGATCCGTCACCTCTCATGCTCCTCTTGTTCTCTCCTACTTCAGCTCGCTTTTACAGCCTCTTTTGAACCGATGAAGGTTTGCTGACAGAACAAGACAATTAAAAATGTCACCTTGGATTCTGGGAAACTGTGGGCAAGCTAAGGGCACGCTTCACTTTTCCTCTGACATTTTGTATGAATGGATTCATTAAAATAAAAACCATCATTAGCTGCAGCCCTAGCTCTATTCCCATTACAGCATTATCATCAAGCTGTAATCCTTTTCAAAAAGCCCTTGCTGATTTTCAGTTTCCCCCGAGATGCCAAAGGTTCGACGGTTACCAACATTTCAAACCAAAGACAATAAATTATGTATGACTTCATGCAAACTTTTCACACATGAGGTAGCGAGGAGATGATTTATTTGCATAATAAGTGCACCGTGGGTTTTGCTCGCTATCAGAACGATTACATCTCAAAGCCCTGGACGGGAAAAAAAACATGCAGAACTGTTTCCACTGTGGGTCAACTTATGCAACCTCCGAGCAACTTGTGTAAAAGATAAAGAGTTAAGCTAACTGTGCAAACATGCTGTAAACACTTGGCTTTGTCCCCCTCAGAGTAAAATATGTTAGCATACTCATGTAGCGCCGCTGCTCCTGAATTAGCACCGTAAAATACTTCCACTAAACTACGTCCATTACTTTACAGATCTGATGACGGAGGAGAGACACAGAAAAATAATCTAATTACTGACCTCACTTATTAATACTGCTGCTAAAGACTCCACTGAGACAAATTAACACAGACCCTCTTGTGTTTTATCTGCAGTATTTCTTTCCTCTGTTCAGCTTTCCACTCGTCTTTAATCTAATGGTAGAACTGTTGAAATCAATGGGGATTAAATGGTGCCAGTGTCTAAACTGACCATCGAGAGGTCGCTGAGTTCACGGGCTCTGTAGCGGTGCCACCGCTGGACCGCTGCCACGGCAGCTCTATGTGTCAGCTGCTGAAGCCAGGGTCTGATTTAGAGATTTCCAATACACCAGTAACACACTGTGCTATACTGAGAGCCTATTACAGCCATAACTCTGCATCAGCAGCCTCCAGGTTCCTCTGTGCAAACTGAGTAGGTGTAGTGTTGACTGTGGAGCTGAGCAGGACCTGAACATGTTTGGATAGCTGACTGGTCAACTGTTGGAACACCAAAGGCAACAGAAGACAGTCAAAATACTCTGGTTAAAGCATAAACAGTGGGCATGAACTACACTAGGAGGCATAAACAACTCATAAATTCATGCTATTAGTGCACCAAAGACATGATTTTAAAAAAAGTAGGCCTATTTGTTAAGAACATGGAGATTAGAAGACAGCAAATCCAACAATTTAGAGAAGACTATTTAGAGAATACCAACTCATAAAGTATTTTTAAGACGGTGCTGGCTGAATTAATTTGGTGGATTCTTACAGACTGTGGAGGCTTAAACAGTAAACAAACATCATCTGTGGGTTTCAGTGCAAACTGGACTAATAAAAGTGTTCTTAGACGATTTAAAGCAAAAAACAAACAAACTCAGAGGCATTTAAAATCAAATTTAACTGAATGAGGTTATAAAAATGGAGGGATGTGTAAAAAACTGTGATGTAATTTAATCAAAACTGCAAATGCAAACGTGAAGGCGAGGGTGAAGAGTGGGTTAAGGTCTAATTAGGATCACGGGAGGGAAATGATTCATAACTGTGATCAAACTTTATTGTGAAGTTGTGGTTGGGCGGAGAACACTAATGAGCTTATCTTGGGTCCTCCGGAGTAAACCTTCCTTTTCTATATTATTCACATTTACATTTATTTTTGTATTTCATTCCATGTCTATATGTGTGAATGGAAATGTATGTACATTTTAATACATGTGTGATTACCTTAGTGAATAGATGTAAATGTGTTATGTAAAATCAACACAATATTTATTCTCTCCATAATGAATACACACAATGGAAGGAAGAAAACTAAATACATCCATCTGTGGTGGTCCATACTGTCCTGACCGTTCAGCAACTTACACAGCAGCAAGTTACAGTTTATGTTGAATTCTGGTTTGATTTGGGTTTTTAATAAGTCTGAGATGCCACAGATGTTGGACTTTTCCCTGCAGAACCTTAAGAGCTACAACCAACCAAACGCTTCATGTGGATTCCATAAGATGAATGATTCATAAAGAACAGTAAACATTAGAGTCTTAACCAACCAGTTTGGTTCCATGCATGTAAAAAAAATTAGAATTAATGTTGAATAATTTTTGGCATAACTCTTTGCATTTCTGGATTAATGTGCTTGAAACACATGTAATTTGCTTCTGTGCCTAATTACCCTACTCACTCCCCCCTGCCTCCTTTGTTTAATCCCCTCCCTCACTCACTCTAATGTTCAGGACGTAACAGCAATACAGTGGAAGTCAACAGAGAATTAGAATTAGGGGTGAAATTGACCATCCAGAGTCCAGCGACTCCAGCAGAGGGCCGACGGAGCCACTCCAGAGCCGCTGCCAGACCAATTAGAGGAGGAGAAGGGAGTCGGTGCCTGAGGTTGGATGGGGGGTGGGGGGGTTGCTTTGATTTTAATTACACAGTAAAATGATCCTGAACGTCCCTTAAGAGAGTCACTGCGGTAGTACGGTATCGGAGCCTCGCCGGCCTGTGAGCAGCACTTCATACCCAACAAGCCGAGGAGGAAGAGGAGGAGGAGGAGGAGGAGGAGGAACTGAGGAGTTGCTGATTCTCTATTTAGACTTAATGGGTAAAGATGTCACCAAGGACACATTACACATTTGTTTTATCTACTTAACCTTTATTTAACTGGCTCGTCCTACTGAGATTAATGTCTTGTTCAGGGGAGACTGAGTGAGGCCAAAGGAGCAGCACTGAGACGGCCGCTGGAGCTGAAGGCAGCCAATAAAGAAAAATGCACAAAAGCAAAACTACAGATCAATGACTAAGATTTATGCTGCACTCACACCTGCAGTTCAGTTTCTTCAGCCTGAAACAATGCAGGAAATAATCCACACAGTCTGTTCAAGGTTAGCGTCTGACATCCTTCTGCTAGGGCCACAGAACTATTAGTCGATCTAATGAGGAGCAAATATTCTGATCGACTCTTCGTTTCAGTCGTCGTCCAAGCGAAGATTCCCACAGCTCTTATTGTTGGTGGTGTGAGCGGTTGTCTGCTCCTGTGATTGGCTCCAGGATGCACCTCACCTCTCGCCCCAATGTCAGCTGGGACTGGTGATCCGCGAAATGACAATAAAGAAAGAGAAAGTCCCAACGCTGGCTGGTTCTGGCTTCTCAGACTGTGAGGATTTTTGTTTTTTCAAGATCACTGGAACTTGAACATCTTTGGATTGAGTTGATTGGACAAAAAAAACAAAAAAAAACATTTAGCTTGGACTTGATAGATAAAATAACTAAACCATTATATGGTCAACTTGACATCAGCTCTGGAACTTGACTGTGAAGAAGCAGCTTTCATTATTCCAAGCAAACGACCAAAGTGAAATACAACAAATTCAGTAACTGAGGCTCTTTTTAAAATCACCAGGTGGATGATCACTCCCTTTCCTTCTGGAAGCTTTGTGGCTAAATATCAACATGTTATAATGCTGCAATCTCCTCATCATACAGCGTCAGACCCTTAAATGTCTTCAGCTATCAATCAGAGTATCACCCCCCCCCTCCCCTCCTCTTTTCCATCCCAGCCTCCCACACCAGCCTCTGTTTGGATGCGGTCTCCCCGGCGACCAGCGGGTCCATCCACGTCTGACCGTTTATCTTGTGAATCGCCCGACGTTCATTCCTTAAAGCTCCTCCTTGGGCCTCTCAGCTCCAATCTGTCACCCCAGCCAATCCCAGCGCTCTGGTAACATTAGCGCTAAGCCTCTCTCTTAATGCCTGAAAGAAGCTGGAATCAAAAGTACAGCAGCCATCAAGGAGCCGCCGTGACCTTCAAAGTCTCTTCAGAGAGGCAGATCGCCGGGAAAAACAAGGCTTTCACTTCTCTGAATGAGGTGATTAGGAAACATAAATCGGAGGATACTAGTTCTATTAGTTGGGAATCAGCACACACACACACACACACACACACACACCATTATACTGTAAAAAGACACTGTTTTTCTTCTGTTTCGAAGTGAAATTTGAAATATGTCCTTGGATTTGGAGCTAATTCTGTCAGCCGAGGGACAATTCACACATATAATCTTGTATAAAAATCACATACATGTCTACCCAACTGTAAAAGTGCAACCTAGAACAGACCCACACGGTTTTCATGTCTTTACTGTTAAAGTTAGACGGCAGTATTAAACACCAGTCTCTCCAGGAGGCTGGACCGTGATGAGGCTGTCAATAACACAGGCCTCTTATAGTTTAAAGTGGGAGCACAGCTGAAAAGACAAAAAAAGAGTGAAAAATACGGATTCATTCTTAAAAAAGAAAGAGTAAAAACCCATCAACACGCCTGTGACGACCAGATGTGAAGCCTTGAACACAGCAACACGACGCTACGTGGCAAATGTCAAAACAAATGTCTGCCTCAGTCGCACAGCTACTGCGCAATACAATGAATTATTCAAAGTGCTGCTATTCAAATGTTTAATTAGCCTTTGCTGGAATGAGCCTGCCCACCGAGAGTAATTTGGACAACCTTTGTTCAGACAGATGGCTGCAGTAAATCGCTGCTTACAGTTGGAGATTTTTTTTTACATTTTTAAGCATGTATGCGAAATGATTAACATTAAAAAAAACACAAAGTCACCGACTCTGCCCGCGTCAGACTTTGTGAAGAGCCAGTACCGTGTTGTTTCAAATCATTTGGAAAGAAAAGTGTTGGGTCAGGTCATTCCTCCATCTGTCGCTCCACATTTGGGAAAAAGGCCAAGTGTAATATTTTGCTATTGTCAACCCTCAGAAAGCTGAGTCATGTTGACTCATCCCTTTTCTCTGCTGCTAATCTGTTTTTACAGCCATTCAAAAAGCATAAACAGCCATTAGAGTCGGAGTTTTCAGGCAGCAGCTCCCGCTAACAGCAAGCAACATCTGCTGGTAAATCCCTGCACTGTGCTGTGTGTAATTAATACTTCCTCTTTGCCACGTTCCCACCCATACAGTCTCATCGAAACGCAATAAACGTCCTCACTGCATATTTATACATACCACAGCTGATTAGATTCTGGTTAATCACATTTATAGTTTCTAATATATTGTGTGCTTTTTAGTTTTTATGCTCCTGATCACATCCAATTACTGACGACAACTAGTTAAACAGCTGACTGCGCTCACGTGGACTCTACCAGGAGAAGCCCTGTCTACTGTTGGGTTCACATGTTAGATGTCGATCCTCTGCCACTGGAAGAAAAGAAACTTTTCTTTGTGACTCTGCAGATCATTTTTCTGTGCATGGAGGGAGATTTGAGATGCAGGTCATGTCTGAGTCTTCAAATGTAATTATTTTTTGTAGCCAAGAGTCAAACTGGTTCAGATCCAGCGACCGTTGAGGAAGCTTTGGCTGAAAATAGACCGAAACTGTGTTTACCGATATGTACAAGGGGATTTCACCTTTATTACTTCAGGTGCAACTCAAGAAACGCTGCTGTTAAAAGGTGCTCTTCAAATAAAGTAATTTCTATTAAGGTCTCATTCAGAAGAGTTTATAAAGTGTTTAGACAGACAAAGTGAAAGCAGGAAGTTAATTAGTAAAGCAGCAGAAAGTTACACTGAAGAAGAATAAATATATAATATATAGATAAAGGACAATAAAAAACATTTTTAAATGCAAATATAGAAATAAAACTAAAAGAATAAGAGCGTCAGACAATAAATACGGGTTTAGGAGGATTTAAAAGAGGTCACTGGTTCTGTGAGCCTCATCTCCTCAGGCAGCTCGCTCCGCAGCCGAGGGGTCCTGATGGCAAGAGCACGGCCACCACTGAGTCACCAGGGGTCAACATTTGTGCCGAGCGGCTTAGGATAGGACCCAGACGTGCTTTAAAAGTGATCAGTAAAATCTTTTTATTAATTCTGAGAGTAAGAGGGAGAGAAACCAGGACTGGGGGGATGACAAACACTGCAGCAGGTTAGCTGACCTCAGCCTGCACACACACATCCACCACGTTCACCTCATTACTATCAAACCGTCTCACGCGGCTTGTTAGAAGTCGGCGGCGACGGCTTCTCCATCTCGCTCGCGGGCCGCGGAGGACGAACCAAAGGCCATCCATCAGGCCGGCCCTTACGGCGAGGTGAGCTGTGCCAGAAATCAATATTGATGTGCTTTGATTTACGCAGAGGCACTCCAGGTGAAATATCTATTGTGACGCCCATATCACAGCGATCAATAATCATTTCACCGAGTGGCCCAAACATACGGATCAGCTGCCCGGTAACGTCGACACGCTGCTTAAATTATGCAGACGGACTTCCTGTTGGTGACGATGACACTTTGATTAAAGCCGTGGAGCCGTTTGGCCTCCGTGTTTCCCAGTGACTGTCCCAAGACATGAGGGATCTAGTCTGCTCTACAGTCTACAGTCTACAGTCTATAGTCTATAGTCTATAGTCTATAGTACAGTCTACAGTACAGTCTACAGTCTATAGTCTATAGTCTATAGTCTATAGTACAGTCTACAGTACAGTCTACAGTCTACAGTACAGTCTACAGTCTACAGTCTACAGTCTACAGTCTACAGTCTACAGTACAGTCTACAGTCTACAGTACAGTCTACAGTCTACAGTCTACAGTCTACAATCTACAGTCTACAATCTACAGTCTACAGTCTACAGTACAGTCTACAGTCTACAGTCTACAATCTACAGTCTACAGTCTAGAGTACAGTCTACAGTACAGTCTACAGTCTACAGTACAGTCTACAGTACAGTCTACAGTCTACAGTACAGTCTACAGTCTACAGTCTACAGTCTACAGTACAGTCTACAGTACAGTCTACAGTACAGTCTACAGTCTACAGCACAGTCTACAGTCTACAGTCTACAGTCTACAGTCTACAGTACAGTCTACAGTACAGTCTACAGTCTACAGTACAGTCTACAGTCTATAGTACAGTCTACAGTCTACAGTCTACAGTACAGTCTACAGTACAGTCTACAGTCTACAGTACAGTCTACAGTCTACAGTCTACAGTCTACAGTACAGTCTACAGTACAGTCTACAGTCTATAGTACAGTCTACAGTCTACAGTACAGTCTACAGTACAGTCTACAGTCTACAGTACAGTCTACAGTCTACAGTCTACAGTCTACAATCTACAGTCTACAGTACAGTCTACAGTCTACAGTACAGTCTACAGTCTACAGTCTACAATCTACAGTCTACAGTCTACAGTACAGTCTACAGTACAGTCTACAGTCTACAGTCTACAATCTACAGTCTACAATCTACAGTCTACAGTCTACAGTACAGTCTACAGTCTACAGTCTACAATCTACAGTCTACAGTCTAGAGTACAGTCTACAGTCTACAGTACAGTCTACAGTCTACAGTACAGTCTACAGTACAGTCTACAGTCTACAGTACAGTCTACAGTCTACAGTCTACAGTCTACAGTCTACAGTACAGTCTACAGTCTACAGTCTACAATCTACAGTCTACAGTCTAGAGTACAGTCTACAGTCTACAGTACAGTCTACAGTCTACAGCACAGTCTACAGTCTACAGTCTACAGTCTACAGTCTACAGTACAGTCTACAGTACAGTCTACAGTCTACAGTACAGTCTACAGTCTATAGTACAGTCTACAGTCTACAGTCTATAGTACAGTCTACAGTCTACAGTCTACAGTACAGTCTACAGTACAGTCTACAGTCTACAGTCTACAGCCAGGCCACGTTAGCAGCTCTACAGTCTACAGACTGCTCTACAGTCTACAGTCTACAGTCTACAGTCTACAGTACAGTCTACAGTCTACAGTCTACAGACTGCTCTACAGTCTACAGTCTACAGTCTACAGTCTACAGACTGCTCTACAGTCTACAGTCTACAGACTGCTCTACAGTCTACAGTCTACAGACTGCTCTACAGTCTACATCCACTCAACTGAAGATGAAGGAATTACTTTTATTCCTACAGGAATTGAACTGAACTCCTTCAGTTTCCACAGAAGTCATTACTTTGTTATTATTTAAATAATAAAACTGTATAATTTAAATGTGTAACCTGTTTTCAACCGAGTCAAACAACCAAAGAAAGAAAGACAGAAAGCTAAATGGCAGAGGGGGAAGATAAGGGGGGAGGAGCAGGGAGGAAGAGAGGAAGACAGAGAGCACAGGAGATGAACAGAGACATCTGGATGGGTCATAGCAACAAAGTGAAGTGCAGCACAAAGGAGGAGCAGAAGTGGAGAAATGGTGGATCAGGGACGGAAATAACAAAAAACACACACAATGGAGAAAATGGAAACCAGAAAAAAGGCGACAGGAATGGGAGAAAAGCTCGGTGATAGAGAGACTGGAAGGAGGACGGAGTGAATCAGCAGGATTTCAAGAGCCTAAAATAAAACCTGAGGAGTGAAGAAATGAAAAGAACGGAGCAGCGACAGATATGATGGGCGAGAGCCAACGAGGGGAAGGAGCCCGGCTTCGTTTTCATCAGGCACCTCTCAGTGGGGGATTTCCATTAGAGCTGCCGGTGTGTCGACGCCATCAGCCCATCAATCTCTCTCTCTCTCTCTCTCTCTCTCTCTCTCTCTCTCTACAAACCTCAGCAGACACTCTCCCCCCTCCCTCCCCCCTCCAGCCCGTGGTCTCTCCTCTTGGTCATGTGACCCTGTAAAACCCCTCAGCCTGATGAGGCCCGGTGCTGGATTGATTTTCAGATGGAGGGGAGTTAATTTTAGATCGCCATCAGGGCGCCCCCGGTCGAGTCTGAGAGAACGTGAGAGAGCAGTAAACGATAGGGAGCGGTGGTTATGTAGGATGGTAGATCATAGAGGGGGGGGGTAATAATTTCTGATGGCTCCCATGGTGCAGTTCACCTCCCACGATGCATCAGGATGAATGTGATTTGGAGCTCGGTGACAATGACGTGCCACCTCTGGAAACGGGGCCCAAAGAAAACAATGAGTCATTTGCATGCCTGAGCGAACTGAGGTGTTCAGCTGAAGCCTGGCTTGACGTGACATCTCTGCTTTGCATAAGTCTCAGTGGAACAAGGAGGTAAAGAATGGAGTGAAATTAGACGCAGCTGGTCCAGTTATTAACAAGCCTGGTGTTTACCTCAAATATTGAGGGAAAACCCCAGAGCATGCTGGGAAATTACCAGCAAGCCACCTGCCAACATGAGCCAGTGTCAGTACTCTGATTTGTGCTTGTAGTTAGCTGGTAGAATATTATAGAGATATATATATGTGTGTGTGTGTGTGTGTGTGTGTGTGTGTGTGTGTGTGTGTATGTATATATATGTGTGTGTGTGTGTGTGTTTATATGTGTATATATATATATGCATATATATGTATGTCTAAAACATATATATATGTTTTAGACTTTGATTTATTATTTATTTATCTTTATCTTATGCATATATATATACATATATATATATATATATGTGTGTGTGTGTGTGTGTGTGTGTGTGTGTGTGTGTGTGTGTGTGTGTGTGTGTTTCTATTGTTTCACTTTGTGTGTTTTTATATTTATTTCTATTCTATTCATTTCAGTCTGGAACAGGCACTAAGGAAATTTCACTACACATTATACTGTGTATAACTGTATGTGACAAATAAAGAATCTTGTATATATATATATATATATATATATATACATACATACACACACACACACACACACACACACACACACACACACACACAATACAGCAGGAAAGAACTTTTCTGTCTTTTTCTATCATATTTAGTTCTTATTCTGCTGTTTCTATGTCTGATACCAGTGATGCCCCTGACCAAAGAAATACATAACTATAATAATGAGCCTTCAAAATAGAAATTTTACAAGCGCACAAATGAAGCAGGCTGCCTTTTAATGACACCGGCTAATGATTCTGAATGTGTCGGACAGAGAACATTTTGTTGATGCGTTTTTAAAGCA
This sequence comes from Pempheris klunzingeri, assembly GCF_042242105.1. Lineage (NCBI taxonomy): Eukaryota > Metazoa > Chordata > Actinopteri > Acropomatiformes > Pempheridae > Pempheris > Pempheris klunzingeri. The sequence continues at coordinate 1,470,724 of NC_092031.1, forward strand.
TCACACAACTTACAGGCTTGTTACACCCACATAATATCTTCTGATGAGCCTTTGGAATAGAACATTTCACAAGCAGGAAGTCACAGCAACACCAAAATCAAAGGCTGTAATGACTCTGAAAGAGTTGGCAGAACCAGCATGGGGTTTGAACAGTTCGCTAATTTATCTAAACACAGGACAACTCTGCCCTTCCCCTCTCTTCCTCTATCTGTAAATAACTCTAGCCATGTAAAGACTACTGAAAGTCCACAGCTAACTGGGTGTCACCACTTCCTGTGTACGTTGTTTCAAAATAAAAGCCCTCTTTTTAAAAGGCACAGCTCTCAAATGGAGTTTGAAGCTTGAGTTTGACCAATGAAAGCTTGTGTGACTAAGACTTGGTTGACTATTAGGAGAAAATACTTTAGCACAACAGGAAATGTAGTTTATGGGATACACTGATGGCGTCAGGTCTCCGATGTAGTCGCTGTAATGTCTTTGATCTCACTGTTCATTCATTCATTGTCTTCCTAGTTTGATTTGCTTTGTGTGTACTGATGCCTTTTGCAACACAGTCGGTGTTAAAAGTCTGTAATCTGTTCCTGTAGCTGCTTATATCATATCAAAGTTCATTCTTCTTTTCACTTTTGTTACTGGATTTCAAAAGAAAACACAAAGCTCATTTTTCACTATCATATTGTCATTTAAGAACCTCTCAACCTGAAACTGTACTTTACTTGCTTACTGCTCTCAACATGCTGCTAACACCTGTGGATGAGGAATTATCAAATTAATGTTTCTACTTAACTCTGACGACCATTTACATGATTAATCATCACCTGTTAAAACCTGAATGCCATTAGCCGGTGGTGACGTGCTCGCTATTGAATGATCACAGTGAAAATCCAATAAAGACAAAGTCGATGATTGGCGTTCCAATCGTTCGGGCTTCCCAGACCACGGGAACATTAATCTTTTGGTTCATGCTGTGGGATTTTGACAAGGGATTCCCAACATGAAGCGTTTGTAAAGGTCCCCTACGGAATAGTTTTCTACTCGGCACACGTCCTTTAATCCGAATCACTGGAGAGCGGCGAGAAGGAAAGTGTTTAGAGCATGGGAGGTCACAGCAGGAATCAGACCCTTAACTGTGGTGCTGTTAATGCCAAACACTATTCATTAAGCTCAGAAGAGGACGGGAGCCTTCAAAGTGGCTCTTTCCAATGAGCCGCACTGTGGCAGAGACAGTCGTGGTGTAGAAAACCACATGAATATTCAAATTATGATTCGATTTTTTTTAGAAATGCATAATTCAACACAACCACACCACAATCTTTGGTGTAACTAGGAACTGAGCCAACAGATCTCCAGCAGACAAACCAAACAGTAAAGAAAAACCTCTGAGCTGTCGTTCTTTATGAATGCACCGAGTGCTCCTGTGATGGGAAGACAGTATCCTTACATATACAGAAAAAAAAGGTATTTTCTGAATATTCTCATTGAATAAGCTGAGTCAGTAACACACTGAGGACAACACAGCCTTTGGTTTTCAACTCAAAGTCAATGCATTCTGATTTCTCCACCCCGTCTGTGTCACACATTAGACATTTCAAAGGTGCTTCAGTGATTTCCTTAAATAGCTGGTCACTGTAATTCTTACCAGACATTACTCCAACAGAGAGAAATAGTGCATTTGTTGGTTTTCCATGGCGGATGAATCCACATTTGGTGCTCTAGGGAGTGTGTTCATGGTGATGAAGGAACATGTCACACTCTAACTGGTGTCTTTAACAGTTTTTGGGCAACAATGGAGCTCTATGGTACAGAGAAATAAGATATATCTGTCACAATACTTTGAAGCGGCATACGTTCATTGTTGGTTTAAGCCTTTTCATTTCTAGGATTCGAGGATGATACAAAATATAGTATAAAGCCTTTCTTTAATTCAACACCAATCTGAAAAGCTTCTGGTTTCGAGTTGCATCTCGGCTCTTATTGCTTCTTCTCAGGAGACAGATTCATTTCATTTTTCAGTCAGCCGCTTGAAATATGCAACTCCTCACAGTCGCCCCGCATACGAGTCAAACTCGACAACTGACATCTTCACTCATTAACAGCAGCTGAGAGAGGCATCCACTCTTATTGAAGAAGAACGGTGCGAATGGCAGCACAGAATATGGACTACGGATTGAGACTTTAAGAGTCTTAGTGGCACCAAGCTTATCTCCAACCTAATCCAATTACAATAACCAACAGCCCAGTCATAGGGCTGTCAGGACTGTAAGCCTATTACAATAGATTCTGTTCCCTCAGATTGGTGGCAGGGTGGATGGGGGGGTGAGGACTGGAGGGGTGGAATAGGGAAAGAGGGATTGAGAAAAGAAGAGATAGTGTGTAATTGGCTTTTGATGAGAGAGAGAGAGAGAGAGAATGGTATGAATGAGTCAGTGGTATTATGTGTCAAGGAAAACAGAGGGGCATGAACATGTGAAAAGAGCCAAATGAGAATGTGTATGAGCTGCATTGTTGTGTATTGTTATGTACAAGTGCAGTGTTTGTTCACCTGTTCACCAGCTCTCAACCCAAACAACTTCACAGTCCTGAACGACACCTCGGCATCCCTGCGTCCACTGGCAGTGTTAAGGTATACATGTCCTTTGGGTGTAAGAGGTGTGTAGTTCTGGCATTAGTAACACACTACTAATAAATATGTACCTTATGTCTCAAGAGCTGCACATCCTTGGCTCCGTTAGCAATAAAGAGTCTAGTTTTACATTCACTGTGGCATCCCTCAGGGTTCCACTCTAGGTCCTTTTTCACTTCATATTCTCCATCTAATGGAGACTTGTAGGGTTTCTACTATGACTTGTACCCCAAACTATACTTGTTAAGTGCTTTGAAGAGCAGCTGAAATGACTAGTCAGTTACTCAGTCGGTCAATCTAAAGAAAAATAACTGGCAACAGTCTGATCATCGGTTAAAAATAAAAGTTTCAAGCAACATTATCTGCTTTCAGAATCTTACAAGAGCAGATTTGCTGCTTTTCTTTGTTTTTCCATGATAATGAAACCGTTTATTCTCCTCATATCTCTGTCAGTATTTGTGTTATGATTTTGTGCGGAGTGCACTTTCCTCTCAGATTAGTTTCTAGTCCTTTTAAAGTGGTGTTTTTTTTTTTTTTTCCCACTATCGCTCAGTGAAGTGCCAAGCGGACTTTCAGACAAATTAAAACTGACAATCATGTGTTTCACATGTGCACAGAATCCATTTCAAGGTGCTTTTGTGTCATTTGCTTTTTGTAAAACTCACTGACAGTCTTAGTTAGCGGAGGTCTATAAATAAACTGATGTCCAAGAAAGACAGAGAACAAGGGGAAGCAGATAGAAGGGGACTGAGTATGAGTGGCACAGACTGATGAATGCACCACACACACACACACACACACACACACACACACACACACACACACCTCTAATCCTGGTCGACAATCTTTATCCCCAGACCTCTTAGAGATCCTCCATCACACAGAGGATACATCACAAAGCTGTCAACCTTCAACATGCCAATTTCAGGCCTGGGACACTCACACACACACTCACACACACACACACACACACACACACACAGGATAAACACATGCAAACACACACAATGCATTGACACAATCACACAACACAACCTGAACAAACACAAAGAAAACTGTGTGAAGACAGACAGGTAACATCACTCTCTACTTCCTCAGCTCTCTGTCTGCAGGCCTGTGGTCTCTGCTGATAACTCACTTTCATCTAATAAGTGTGATTTTGACAGGAATGCAACGAACTTAATCGCGTCATAAAACTCATACAATACAGTGATAGTGTTTAATAGATATTGAACAACCTCAGATAATTATGTTTTTCCCCCCAAATGGATTTTCTGCAGTGTTTGGGAGCAGGGAGTACGCAGAGTCTGGATGAAGTTATTAATTGTTGTACAGAAATTAACTTTGTTGGAGGTGCAGTGTTCCTTATATTAGCAGTAGTTTATTTCTCTGAACAAAGGCGTTGTTGTTGAATCAGCTGCTTTAATTTGATCCACGTTCATTTGTCGTGTAATTAGACCGTAATTAGAGCAAAAGGTAAAAACTGAAAACTTCAAATTATCGATTTGCGTGTCTTTTTGGAAAGGAGCTACTTCTTTGTACCCAGTAGAGTGCAGGATCACTCTGTAATTAGGCTTCCAGATAAGCTCAATCAGTCCTAATGGTCTGAGTGATTGGCAAAATTAGCTGCAGCGATGAAGTGGAAGTTTTGCCAAACCTCAGTGGAGGTTAACATTATGAGTTCAGACTGTCTGATTCTTGTCTCTGCACTTTTCACTCTTCACTGTTTGTTTTGCTGTAGAAGATGTGGTCCACACACTTCAGTCCCCGTCCAGGTGCACTCCTTCAACAGCTTTGGCAGCGTTAGGCATGATTCTACCAATAATTCTGTCATTACAGACACTACCAAGGTTGACGAGGTTAACACAAAACCACACCACACACACACGATTAAACAGTTATGGAGTCATCAGGGTGCAAACAAAAATGTGCCCCAACGGCTCCAAAGGTTTAAACCCAGTACAGACTACACATGGCTTCATTACAGGCTCAAATACTCCCAGTGCTCCAATGCCGGGACAGGACCTGGTCCCAGGGTGTTCAGTAATCATGTGAGTTGTTATTGCAGGACCAACAACCAACAAGTGGTTCCAAATTGATTGTTTAGTCTTGGTAATAGTCTGAACCCCAGAGATGATAATACAGCAAACTCTCACATCTGAAAAGTTGGAAGCAAAAAATGTTCAGCTAATTATTTGGCTGCATAATTCAAGTCTATGTGAGTCAGTGTGTGCTCAGAGTAAAGAACCTGATCACACATTTAGTGAAGATAACATTCCTTCGCTGTCCTTTTTGACTCGACCAGTGGATCTAAGGGTGACAGGAGAGCGTCACCTATACCTGCGAACCCTGCCCAACACCGTGAGTCACCCCAAAGTTTGGCCGCTACTAAACTTCTGAGCGATGAAGGATTCTTGAGACGACGCCGACAGATTTACCGCCGAAGTTAGAGCATTGTGTTTGTGCATATGTGTGTGTGCAAAGTTCACTTCTCTCCTTGGAAAGTGTCCAAGCCTCCTACCTCGACAGTTTGGCTCTCACCCCAGTCGGCCCACTTTCCATCCCAACAACAGAACCCGCCGAGCATGAAGAAGCAGCATCAATTGGCTTTACTCAAAATTATTTCATTTGGTTATTTGTTGAATAGCAAAAAGAGGAACCTGTCTCCAGGCTGCAGTGGAACCAATTGGCTAAAACATAAGCACCTTTTTGTTATTGGAAAGGGGGGGGGGGTGCTGAAAGCTCACATTAAACTCAGTGTTACCTCACTCGCCCTCTCCAGCATACAAACACACACACACACACTGGCCTGACTGGCAGCCATCAGCTGGGCAAACAGCTGTAGGACATTTGTACACTGCAGGACAGACCTCTGCATACTGTGCCATGCAAGCTCACACACACACACACACACACACACACACACACACACACACACACACACACACAGCTGAAGCGGTAGAGATAACAGCTAAAACGACTGCAGTGAAAAGGTAATCAGGTCTGTTCAGCCATGCAGAGAGTGAGAGAACTTCAGTCGAAAAATTTAGAGTTTGATTTTCAGTTCAAGCTGAACATCCCTGCTGGGAGGGGGGGGGGGGGCAGAAACTACAGAAAGATATGTTCATGCAAACTACTATAAATATATTCTGCAAGTGCCGGACCACTGATTGATCAATCAGTTAATTAGTGGATACAAAATTAGGAATAAGTGCCAGCCAGTATGTTCAGTCATAATCAGTAAAGGGAAAATATCACCTCATAGGAACCTGGGATACGACTTTGCTGATGTTTTCTGATAATTGATTCATCAAGAAACAAATCAGACTTCATCTCTCTAACATCCCCTTTAATTCTTTGTTTTATATATGCATATATGTCTCCATGTTTCCATTGTGCCGACACGAGGATGTAGCAAAGGAAGATATTAGCAGTGGTACAGTAGCTCCAGCTTCAGAGGGCATCAGTGCGTGTCGCTCTACAGCAGGCAACCAGCTGATTAAAATGTCAAAGAGAACAAAATAATATCAGGAAATTGAAAGTCAGGCAGTCAGTTCTCATCCCACCTCCTTAAATTCACAACTGTATATATAAAATGACACTTTATTCCTCACAATGACAGGCAGCATTACTTCCTTTCTTCCTCGCTGTCGCTTACTGCCTGTCACACACACACACACACACACACACACACACAGTGTGTTACAGCGAGTGTTTACCGAAATATGTTAAACAGTCTATTTTCTGCCGTGTGAAACTGAGGCTTCCTTCTTAAACGTGTCAAGCTTCCCTTCTCACGGTTTGAAGTCGCTCTCTGAAGTTAACTTTGTCTCCTATCGGAAACGCAGAGAATTTAGAGCTTTGTCATCTGTAGTCTGTCGAAGAAAACAACACTCACACACACACACACACACACACAGCAAACCTCTGACAGCCCATTGAGTGCCTTTGTCAAGCACTGTCATAAACATTTGCAATGCTGGCAGTGGCTCCTGGCACTGAAGGATAGTGTTTGTGTTCAGGTGTGTGTGTGTGTGTGTGTGTGTGTGTGTGTGTGTGTGTGTGTGTGTGTACATGTACGAGGATCCTATCTGAATAATGAATCCTCTGAACAAACAAACACACAGTTAAACAGCTCCTGTTTAACAGCAGATGATACAAGCAGCTTTCCAGGTGAAAAGGAGCTGATCACACTACAAACACTTGTGCAGACGACCTTCAGGTGATGTCACGGCTTTTAGGGCACACCGGACGGAGGTAAAGGTCCTTCAGGCAAACCACCCCTCCACCCAATAACGGAGCAGTGTTGAATCATTTACTGGCAGAAAATGCATGCAAAAAACTAGCTAGAAAGGATTAACTAATATTTGCTGTTTCAATCTTCCCTAATGACATGACAACAGGCCGGACGAGACACAGGTTTAATCTTTTAGTCCGTAATCAACAGATGAATCAGTGATGAAAACAACCCTCAGCTGCAGTCCTGAACTAGATCACCAACCCTGTTCAGACCTGTGCAGGCCTGGACAATATGATAGTGAAGCACTGAGTACGGTGTGGATCCCATTATACAGCAGCTCTGCTTTCATTAGGTCACTGGAAGGAATGCAGCAAACGAGAAAACATGAAGCTACTTTAGTTTTCAGAAGTATTTTAGACTGACTGGAGTAAAAACGCTCATAAACCAACTCAAATTTTACTTAACTCATTATTTCTAAAGACCCTGAAATACACAGAGCAGCACATGATTTCCTTCCAGTCAACAGATGAACCTTTTTCCCAGCGTCCCCTGCAGGTCCTTGTAACATTCATGAAGCAAAACTGTCCAACAAATGAGCAACATGTAGTTTAATAATGTGCAGAACAAAAACCAAACAAGGCATCTAGGTTAAGACTCTTCTGAGTTCAGCACTGTAGTTCCAGTAGCAGCTAAGACAAAGTTTCACCATGCAGTCATGACCTGCAGGTTTAAAGAGTTTGTGTCACCATCACACTCACTTTCCAGACACACTCTGTCCACTTCAGGTCCTCATTTGACCTGCAATCTACAAACGTGTGTCCTGTAATGAGAAACCTGTTTGTTGTCAGCGGATGTGGATCAAAGTGGACCTGAACTAAAAGGGTGTTATTTGGCTGTTTGGTTCGCACTGACATACAATGAGTGGAATTGCTGGACCACACAGCAACATTACAGACTACAAAAGCATGGCACCTACTATAACAGCTGGTATAGAGCACAGACCAACTACAGAGTTTGAATGAACATGAAAGATGTTCTCTCCTGCACCACAATAACACGACAGTCGGCAGTAAAGTATAACAAGAAAACAGAAAAGGCTCTCAAGGCTGCTGTTCCTGAAAAAGAAAAACACAGATGTAGAGTAAAAATTTCCTAACAAACAACTTGAGGTCTGTGGAGCGGTTCTTCCATTAAGTGAGAAATGTTTAATCGTCTCTGCGCCGCAGTGATTTCATTGAGGCCCCAAGTACCTGAACAGCGTTATCACGACCTCTCCTCTCACACCGAGACACGATGAAAACAGCCACTGAAGCCCAGAGGGAAATAACGGACGGGCCGAGCGAGGCAGGGGGAGAAAGAGGGGAGAGAGAGAGAGAGAGAGAGAGAGCGAGCGTGGAGAGGCTAACTTCTTCCTCTCCCCGTCCTTTCCATCAGAGCGAATGCAGCGTGAAAGAGAGGCCGAGGGAGGGAGCGAGCGAGCGAGCACGGCCAAAAGGTGAGAGAAAAGCAAAATGTCACGCACACAAACATCCCCCTCTGTTTTCCACACAGCTAATATTACCTTTTATTGCTGAGCCAAAACTCAATTATAATCTCCAAAAAAACCCAAGGCCGGCTGTGGCAGCCAGCAGAGTTTTTAAAGCTGACCAAGCTGGCCAAAACCAAAATAGAAAGAACAAAATCTAATAAGTTCACAAACACAGTATCAGACTTTTCAAGCCATTACACACCAGGTTTCCAGCCACACAGAGCACAATAGAGAGAGAGCTCACTTTAAAGAGGATAGAGGGCTTTTTTTGAGGTGCTTTTAATGCCACTGCAGCGGTCCTTTCCAAAAATGCTAAATGTGTGCATGCATGTTAAGCAGGAGCTGGTTTCTGACTGAGAACACACACAAATTATTGATGTATTTAAGTGGAACCCATAGAGCGACGTTGTTCCTTCCCTCCTCTGCACCCTCACAGGTGACTAACATTTGCTGTTGTAGTAATATTGTTGTCGAGTCAACACCCAGCTCCACCTTCAGACACAACACTTCCATCTGAAAGTGTTTCCTGTCCATTCCTACAGTCCCTTGGTAACAGTGTCTTTGCATCCAATGGTGCAAAATATCAACAACTTTGGGTGCAAAGTCGATGAGCTCTGGAGAACACACACATAAGAAACGTCCGCAGACAGCAGGGTTTGTCTTAATGCTGCTTCGGTCTACCACCACCGCCCCGCCCCGGCCCGAAGCTTTGCCCACCTCGGGACGCCGGTCCCTGGGCAGCACTGCGGCCGAGGCCCCTGCTGACAGTCTGAAGGAACAGGTGAGAGAGAACACACAGCTGCTGGACACAGGCTACACACACACACACACACACAGTAGCAGAGCCCGGGGAGACACAGTCGGCCTATTACAGAAAGAGACTTCCATCTCTGACTCTCGCCTCCTCTCCACAAGCTCATTTTTCACCCACTAGCTCGGGTCCTCCTAAGGCTGCTGTTTGTTTGCCATGTGTGTGTGTGTGTGTGTGGTGCTCTTTGTCTGCACCCTGACTAATGATCTAAATAAAATTATTCTGCTGTCTTTATTCGCTCCTGCTGTCAGAGCTTTAACATGCAGACACTGACACACCCGGTAAATTTCCCAGACAACAGGTCAAGTTAACAGTTTGATAGCATCGTTTGCTTCAGGACTGAAATGTTACGCATGAAACGACGAGTGGCCCTTAAAGTGCTTTGGGCCGAGCAGGAGTTCAATGGGGACTTTTACTGTTGCTGTGTCAGCTGCTTTTCTGCCTTAAACTGGTGAATTCTGGGATTTTATTTGGCCTGAAAACTGTCCCACAAAATATAAACAGCAGTCTGAACCAAGTTTAACCTGTTTTACCTCAAAGTCTAATCGGTGCTGAGAAGTTTAACGCAGATTAATTCATCCCATTCTGTCTCACACTGCATCATTTTCGTAGATTAAGAAATTCATCGTTAACCCCTTGTTGCCTCAAACCTCTTCTGGTCTTGATGCAGCTGAGGTGGCCTCTGTATCACATACATAAATATACACATATATATATTCTATGGGTATATACATATATATTATATTATACTGTTATTATATTGTGCTAGTCTATGCTATACTATATTCAGATTAACAATCTCCACTTAATTTAGCATCTGCTTGAATGCAAAAACACAAATCAATATTTTTTTTATATAATTGTGAATAAATTCAGGCAGTAAGGGGTTAAACCAAAAATGTAAAAATGGTGAAAGATGTGTGACATTCAGTTTACGACACATTTGGAGAAAATCAGCTAATTCTTACATCTGAGAAAGTGAAACCATAAAAAGTTTGTAAGTGTCTTCAGTTAAAAATGTGGGTCTGCAGAGGGACACTGAACCTTTTTTACATGTTTTATTTGTCACATGAAGGATCGGGACAAAATTAGGGAATAAGTTATGACTTTGATGAAGAGAAGAAGAAGATGAGGCAGACAGGAAGGAGAACAAGGGAGTCACGACAATCTTAGAAACTGACAAGAAGAAATGAACCATTAAAAGAGGCTTGAAACTTGCTGATAATTATTTTTTTTCTGCCTTTTCAAAAGAGAAGAAGATTCATTCAGAGGAATACTACAACCTCACCAGAGTCCGGACCGGGCGGACACGTCCCCCGGCGTGTGGGCTGCGGTCTTTAAGCGCCGCACTTGAAATGCCATTTGGGTCACTTAGGGTAATAGCTGATAGCTGCTCTTTTATTATCGACTGTTTTAATACAGGAGAGCGCGGCGAGGGACGGCTTCTGTATAATGGTGCTGTGGTTAAGTGCTGCGGAGACGGCACTTTAAATACTGCAGCGAAAACGCGTTCATAAATATTGATGAAGGCACGCGAGGCGCAGCGCTGATGTCTCGCCTTGGCGGGGAAAGAAGAAGAAGAAGAGGAAGAAAGTTTGTGTGTCCCTCCTCCGTTAAACTGTCAGGTCAGGTGGAGACAAACTTTTTGGAAATGCTGCAAAAAGTTTGAAAGAATAAACAGATAGAGTTGGTTTCCATCAGAAGAGATCACTGGTGGCGTCGCTGTGGCCATATTTATCTAAATAAAGCAGCTTTCATACAGAACCTGGATGGAAACTTGCTCAAAGGTGCATCAGCAGAAGAAGATGTTTTATTTACTGTGTTTCTGGATGTCTGGCAGTAGTTTAGTGCTCCGAGACAAACACAAAGAATTATTGGCTGGAATGAAAAGAAACTGTTCAACTGCACGAACCAGCTCATCATTTCTTACACTGGAGACACCAGACTTCCATACCGGACTCCATCTCCTCAAGCTAAACGAACTGTTGCACAATAATTGAATAATATTTAAGTGTTATCTGATGACCACAGACATCTATGGTGCACGGTCTAGTGTATGTGTGGGTGCTAGCTGGGGTGTGTCTAACTCCTGGACACAAAGTGAGGTGAAAAGAGGCGGTGTTTAGATTCCTAATCAATCCCAGGTGTGTTTTGGGGCGTAACATGAACTAAACGAAAAGCCCGGTGATCCAGCAGGTTGCAGAGGCGAACGTAGCACGGTCCAGTACAAAACATCATTAGTTAATCAACATTTCACCATAAAACAAGCTTCTCCATCTCGATAAGCAAAGATTGTTTAAAGAATTCTTGAAACGGACGAATGCACCAAATCACAAACAGCACACTTTTGTTGAAGCATGTCTTTGTCTGGAAATCAATTAGTGACATTTTCATTCAAACATTTTAAGTTGCTGCGCGTCATTAAGTGGCTGTTTGTTAGTTTGCAGGTGATAAGAGGGTTTTTCCATTAGCCTGGGTGTGAACTTCTTCCTGATCCAGTATGTTTCACACGTGTTTACATCTTTAGAAAAGGATCAAACCAGACAAAATTAGACCACACAAGGAACAAGCCATTTATATTTGATGCAGATCCAAAAAGTCTCTTAATGATTAACCAGTGTGAGATAAAGCCTTTTGAACAGCCTGATTTTTTTTTCTTACTTCAAAGAAATAAATAGGTCACGTGTATCCGACGACTGACTGTTATTATGTGCATTTTAATCCTGATCCAGATCCATACGCAGAAAACAAACATCCAAATATTTTCCACCGCTAACGTAACAAATGAAGAGGACTCCAGCTTCCCACCTTCCTGAGAGTGACTGACATAAGCAACAGTGTCAAACCAGCATCATGCAGAGGGGTTGAACATAACAGGAGGTAAATGTGGACATATATACATGTATAAATAGGTGCACATACAGTATCGGAGCCTGTGTCTGTCTCCGAGCCTCTAATAGCTCTGCTCTAATGAAACATTCATGAGGATTCATGAGGTTCGGGTAATAAGGTTGACATAGATTCCTCTCTTCTCTGCTGCTGCTGCTGGATCTACATCAGCACAAGCCAGCTCTGATGTACGAGGTGAATCAGAGATAGACCCGACCCGGTCTGACCGAACCTCATCAAACACACACACACACACACACACACACACACACACACACACACACACACACACACGCTGAGCAGAGCGAGCCGGAGATTTGTTCAGAGGGAGATCAGTGCCAGAGGAGATTGAATTTGAGTTGCATAAATTTGAATTTGTCACACTCGCACTAAAACGCTGAATCCGAAAAAAAAAAAAATCCTTGTGGAATGAATGAATTTAAAAATGCAGTTTATGGGGCTGAGACGCACACCAGCTTATGAGTGAAGAAGGAAAACAGACCAAATGTATGCAGGCAGAAGTCTGCAGCAGCTGGAAGGAAACATTTAGCAGCTGCAGGTGTTTCAGGTGAACCTGTGAACTTCATGTGTGTGTGTGTGTTCCTGTGTAAAGCTCCAGTGCTTGAACATATTTAGCTCCCTTCCACAGATGTGAAGCCCGTCTGTCCCGTGCACTGCAGCTAGCCGGCGCACTGAACTACTCTCCTCATTAGCCTCTTCTAGCATAACACACCCGTGACGTCGGAGTTGGATTGTGGGTAATGTAGGCATCAGGTTGTGGACGAGGAAAACAAAGGACGATATATCTCTTCTTAAAAAACTGCCCGCTGCAGTCAGTTATGATCTTTTGTATAAAACACTTCCTGCAAGTGTTTCACAGTAAAAGGGTTGTAATGCCACTGTGGAGCTGAACTATTGAATGTTTTCACAGATAAACACAGATTTCATGTTCCACCTTCAGTATATGTTGAATTCTATCAATCCTAAAGATCCTACATATTTCTAAATCCACCCTTTTCCTTGTCTTTACTCTAGCTAATTAGAAACCTGCTGCAGAAATCACACTTTTTAAAAAGGAATGCAAACAAACTGTTGGATGTTACTGAAGTTAATTGCCGTCCTCAGAGCCTCTGCATGTAAAGCAGTTGAATAAAATATGTAAAATCATTCAGATGTCCCCATAAAGGATGCATTCATTAATCTGTATGGAAAGTGTGAGCAGAGAACGCGAGCTTGCGTTTTCCTTTCTGAGCTTACAATGGCGAGATAAGCGGTTATTGCTCTCATTACGCCGTAATCATGATGTTCATTTCTTTGTACGGAGGCCGATGTGTCTTGGCTGTGCTGAGTCAGTCTGGGGCCTTAATTGAGTTCTCTCTAGGCTTGTTTGGTTCATTTTATTTTACAGCTTTATTTTAGATAAGTGCTGTGAACAGAGCTGAGGAAGCTGTCACGGTTCATGTGCTTCTTTCTGATCAGACCAACAGTTAAGCAGATACAGTGTGCTGATCTGCAAGTCTTCCACACAACTACCCCCATAAGCACCTGAAACTTTTAATTACTTAAGAGAAATGAATAGTTCATTAAATATCTTGAAACATTTCACTGTGGCACGTCACAAAAAAGTTTGAAAGGCGAACATAAGACAGCATATCACAGGTCGTGGCAGCTTTGTCTACCAGGCTCCTCAGTGAGCGTGATAAATTATCAATTATCAAGGAAAGATGCAACACGTGGTGACATGTCCATCACCAGTGGAGTCTGGGAGAAGTGGGAGTCCTGGAAGCCGCCACCGTCTGTGCTGCTAGACTGTCCTGAGGAGCTGGTTGGATCCTCGTTGATCACTATTGTGTTTTGACTCATCGCAGGCAGCAGCAGACTGACAGTGAGGACTAGTGAGTCCACCGGAGCCCAACGTTTGGGGGCAGTTCGGAGCTGCTTTCAGTCGGGCCGGATCTCATTTCTATGTGGAACAGGACAAGATCAAAAACTCATCATCTTTGTGCAGAGGCCGAAGGGGTGGGGGGGGTCTGACCTCTGATTTATTCTCTCTCTCCTCTGAAATATTTCCAGTTTAAGTTCTTATTTCATCATTCGGCAGAGAGGACGTTGGGCTGTAGAGGGTGCAAAGAAAAGTTTTCTGAAACGCTGTGTGCTTTAACCCTTTCATGCATGAACAAGATTTGAACTTTGTTTTTTCAACCCAAACTTCATAAAGATGTTTCTACATGTCCACTAGTTTAAATCTAGCTCCTGATGCATGATGTACACTTCAGTGGACATGTGATTAATCATAATTTCCTCCCAATGTAAAATCAATACCTGGGAAATGTAGCAGTTGCATGACTCCTTAGATGTTACTTGATGTCCCCATATGTTTCTTACCTGCACAGGTCTCTTTTTCTAGAAGGTTTGAACAGAAAGAAAATGAGCACCTTGGTGTTTCTGGCTGTCTGTCGGCCATCTTGGCTTCACTCTGAGTGGATGAGATGATGCAGCAGCTTCACTGTAGTGACTGATGTGCAGCTACGCCATCAAAACTGATGCATATACAAGAAAACAGCTTCACACTGCAGTGACCTCTCTGCATGAGAGGGTTCAACTTTGCAGACTGCTGTTGTTAGCCTGCTAGCATGCTACCTCCACCCCTCCCTCTCTCTCTTTGGACCTGGTTGTGTGAAACCATGATGCTCTAACTGTGTTTCACTGGTCACTGGTTTCATTATCTTATCTGCGATATGTGCAGCACACTATAGATTCTCCCGTTCACATGTTTCTGTTCTGTTCTTCTTGTTCCGATACGGTATCTGACTCCTTCCAGTGTTCCTGAAAGTGGTTTCTGGGTATTTTTCCACCATGTTCTAACATTTCATATAAACTAAAATCACTTTTCTCTTTAATATTGGATGCTGAGGGGGTCCGTTATCAGCCTGAAGAGGAATTTCATTTTTACCTTTTTTTCAGTATTTAGTTCAGCTCCGTTATCTAATTTCAAAGGATTCGGTTCTTTTTGGTGTTAAGACTCCATAAATATTCATTTCTCGCTGTCCATCAACGTCTTAGAAGCACAGGTGTGACTTTCTTCAAATGTTTTCTCATCTCACAGGTAAGTTCCCCCAAATTGATGCAGCTCTTTGGATTGATAGTCATGAATGTATTAATGTTCATAAACAACATGCGTAGCCTCCCACCCACCCAGCCTGCCCCCTTATTTGCATTTCAATCTCTTCGTCTGTGATCCCCCTGTTTACCCGTCCCTCTCCTCACTAGCCACCCCGTCCTGCTCTTCCTCCTCCTCCTCCTCCTCCTCCTCCTCCTCCTCCTCCTCTCCTGTCATTTGTCTGCTGATGAGGAGGATCACGCTTTGATATCGGAGGAGATTCGAGACCTCTCGCCTCAGCTGATGGATGGAGGGGGGGGAGGAGATGAAGGTGATAGCACAAATATTAGAGAGTCAGACGGAGGGATAAGGATGTAGAAGAAAGGAAACAAAGAACTCCTCGTTAATAACTCAAAAGTAGTGAGAAGACAGACATGACATAAGGAATATCTAACCAGAGGCAGACCTTACAAACACCTCTCTCTGTTTTCTGTATTATGCTGAGGCTTTTTGTAAATAATGCTGTTGTCATGCAGTCCTGGACGGATGGAAGAGATCACACAGCTCTTTCCCGTCGGATGATGAGAGCTGGTCGTGTGAGGTTTAAAGATAATTCCCAGTATAGACTCTAGATTACTAAAGCAGCAGGACTCACATGCAGCTCATCAACACTGTAAATGTTAGCCCAGGCTACAAACATTTCTTTTATGTTCCACTGATATACGGCACGTGTCTTTAAAGATGGCATCGCTGCTGAAATGTGAGACTGCGTGCACGGTTTAATCCTCTCTTGACATTCAAGTACACTCAGTCTTTGGTGACGCAATGAAGGCAGCAGCAGCACATCAGAGCACAAAGGGCGGCGGGAACACGTCCCACAGCGTTCCTGAAATGCTAAGATGCTAAAGTGCTTAGAATTGGACCTAAACATTGTTAGCGTGCGTGCTAACGACTCGGGACAACAAACACTGAGCTTCATCTTCTGTTGACAAGCGGATCAGTCAACAGCTGAGGTGTTCACACATAAACCCTCCGACAACACCACGGGAAAACATGTCAAACTAACGGGGGAACAAATGTAGGTCAGGGGAAACCAAATGTTTGTTGTTTATAGATGACAAACTAACCGTGGGGACGTCAGTGATGTCACTTCCTCTTATTTATCGTAGCGCCGCGGTGAACAAACACACAGCGAGCAGGGAGGAACAAATGTTTGATGAGACATGGTCGGATGACACCGAGAGTGATGAGAAGGAAAAAAATGTGAAAACCCAGGAATGATACTAGCACACACACACACACACACACACACACACACACACACACACACACACACACACACACACACACACACACACACACACACACACACACACACACACACACACACACACACACACACACACACACAGAGTGCTGTGTTGGCATGTTTTGGAAGCTCCACCATCAGCAGTCTGTCAGCGCTCGCCTGTAAACTGTAACTGAGCTGACACCAGATCAGCCCTCATCTTCTGATGAACTGGACGACACACTCACTGTTTCCTGTGTGTGTGTGTGTGTGTGTGTGTGTGTTCATCTCACTGTGAGGACCCACGGCTGCTGATCCACTCCCACTGTGGACTATGTGAGATTAGACTTTAGCTTTGCTGCTTTCAGTCTGAACCCGATTGTTCACACACGTCTACAATCCACAGAACATCAGATTAATGGCGTCATCGTCGGAGTGCAGCTGTTTGTCCACGTCAAACATATTCTGTCTGTCTTCTTGCACTCACTGGGACACTGGAGGAGGGCTGTTGGTGCTTTTAGTCTTGCACAAACGACATTTCAAGGACTTTGACTGTCGCAGGCAAATGTGGCATCACAAAACTAATGAAAACCATCTGCAAGGTAAGGCCACGCTGCTGCGGTCGCTCTGTGGCGTTCAGGGCTTCACAACAGGACGTCAGACCAAAGTGTTACCGCTCTACAGCTTCAATAAAATGACCTCAGGTTCATCAAATGTCCTGCTGTCAAATGTGTGTTTTACCTGAAAGCAGGAAACTCAAAGATGTCATTTGACTTTTTGGAAATAATGAGCAGCATTCATCACAAACATCCAACACAAGAGAAACTAATAAAGGATTTTACAGACGTTGTTCCACTCACACTAACATCAGCCGCCAAGAGAGGATAATAATGGCCGCGTTCATTTAATCCTGCTTTAAATGAAGTGTGATTACTCGGTGCAGTCCTCGGGTCTCCGGCTGCTTCACATTGCTCACCAGGGGGCAGTGGAAAGGTGTGAGTGCAGCCGTAAATCTAATCTATTGACTCCTCTCACCCCCTCCCACCCTCATTTATTCACCCTCTGTGCCTTCGCTCTGTTCCCGTCACTTATGTTAAACAAGGCTGATTGACATTTGATAATAAATGACGCAGGAGGACAATCACATATAGGAGGTAGCTGCACACACACACACACACACACACACACACACCTCTTAAAACTGTACATGTTCTTGCACACAATCTCCCAGCGACAATTTAATCATGATCCCGGGCTCCATCTAATCCACATCAAAGATAAAATTCTGTTTAATCCCGTCACCGCTAACTGGAAGCCCCCCTGACAGTGTCAGATTTATGGTCCCCCGGCCATCTGCAAAGGACTCCGACAACCTGATCACAGCAGCTGATAGCAACAGCGACTGTCCGTTTGTGTGTGTGTGTGTGTGTGTGCGCTCAGGGGTGGACAAAATAATGGAAACGCCTCTGCAGTGCAGTCTTTGGTGGAGTCCTGACGAATAACGCCATCTTGTCCAATTATTTAACTCCAGCTCCACTGGACATACCTACTAAATAAATGATTGGATTCAGTGGTGGATTGAAGCTAGAATATTTGCAGCAACAGGACCGCGTGTGTGTGTGTGTGTGTGTGTGTGTGTGTGTGTGTGGGGGGGGGGGACTGATTCACATGCTGCTTCCGCCAACATAAATCAGCAGCTTCACAAACAAGAAATCAGTATGCACAAGTATTTAACATGACCTCTTACAACTGAATCCAAATGGAAGATATACTGTCCGCTCTCCAGCACCATTTAACGGCCGCCCAACGATGAGATTTATCTTTGCTGCAGTGACGGTTGCAGAGAGAAGCGGCGGTTTAACATACAGCCTGTGGGCTTCTGGCGATTCACAATCAAATCAACCATCGGGGATTTAAGAGGATGTTTTTTCTTGACTTTTTTGGTCCTAATCACTCTGCTTTGGTAATCCGCCCGTCAGTTCCTGAATGCAAAGTTCTCTTCCTATTTAGAATATGATATATACGGTAAAACAGCCTCAGCTCTGCTCCCTCAAACCGAACGTCCTGGACCGTAGGGTTGGTTTCCGCCTGAATGGCCACTTGCAGCTTTACTCTGCTGCACCGTGATGCACCTGAGAGCGCGGCCCTCTGTGGTGGTCGGCCTCCGTGACGCAGGTCTGCATACCGTACATGCAGAACAAGTGCGCCTCATGTGACAGCTGGACTGTGGCAGCATGCCGACCAGTCAGATCAGGGTTATTGGTGAGCACGGCCAACAGACAACATGAGAATATCAACACTATCCCGAGTTTAGCAAGTGAGTGCAGCCCAGCAGGACTCTGCACGAGCACACACGACTGCTGCTACTGTTCTAAAGTTAGTTTTCACGTCTGCTCCATTCTAAAAATGTACTTCTCTGCTAAATTTAATCAGCCATCATCCGTGTTTAACTGAGAACTTTGTTCCCCCCCCCGTGTGTTTTGCCGAGCTGCTATATATAAAACACACGATGGTGTGTGAATGATCTTTGCTTTCATGTCGGCAGGAGCGTGGAGACGAGCTGACCGCGAGGCATCGGAGCGTCTTCCTTTTTCATCCTCAGATCAAAATCACAACACTTTAAGTTCCTCTGCGTGTTTCTTTGTGCTTCTTCTACATTAAAAAAAGTGATGAAAGAAATTCAAACCGACCTACTTCTTCTACCCTCTCCCTTCCTTTTCTTCCTTACTTCCTCAAAAGAGCGTTAAAATACCGTCTGTCTTCTTCCGGATGACAGCCGGGAAGTTAAAGCAGGTTATTTTTGTCTCTTGTGGAGATCTTTCGGATACCTCTTGCCCTTAATGCTTGCATAACCACAGCCTTTTTCATGCTACTGTTAAAATAAAGAAACCGGCTTTCTTTCTGGGTCATTTAAATGCACATGGAGCCGTGGTTTCCACAGAGCCGGACAGAAGCTCGGCGCTCTGCAACAACTGTCAGCGTGAGCAGTGGAAGCGTTAAAGGCCAGCGCCTCACCTCCGCTTCATTATTTATCTGGCCTTTTATCCTTTTGTTGGGTTATTTATGAGCTTCAAACAGGTGGCCGGGCCGGGGAGGAAGAGATGAGAGGAGAGAGGGAGGCTCAGAGGGGGTCAGAGGTGGAGGAGAGAGGAAGTGGAGATTCAAAGTGAGGCGATGGAGAGGAAATAAAATGGAAGAAGAAAAGGTCACAGAAGGAGGAGGATATTCTGTGAAAAGCCAAAAATCACATGTGATGAAAAGGCACTGGAGTGGAGGTGAGGAGTCTCTGGGTGAAGCTACGTCAGAGGGATGTATTTGATATTTAAATGCTGCTACTTACTTAGTTAAAGGTGCCCTGGGGAGTTTTCTTGTAAACAAACCAAATTTCTGTTTACCTCACTAAAACACTCAGCGTGTCCTCGAGCACCTACATCTACATCTACATCTACATCTACTTCCTTAAAACACTTTGAGAGGTTTGAAACCTGCATTATTTACATTATGTTTCTCTGCTCCTGCACTCCTCTCCTCTCACACCCATGGAAACAAAAACGTGGTGAAGTTTGAGGGCTGCTGCTTTTTCCTTTAAGTAAAAAGCTGCTCGTGCGTAAACGTCTCCAGTCACTTTCAACTCACACTCAAAAGGGAAGAGGAAATTATGCAGGTACACAAACCTCAGCCGCTGGCAGTGGCACCGCTTTCATATGGGAGCAACTTTGATTTGGTTTTTCCTTCTCTCCGTAATGTCCGTGATAATTTTCTTTCCATTTGCTGCATTTTCTTCTCACGTTCTTTCTCATGAGCACGAGTGGATCGGGCTTCTAACGTATTCAGACCTAAGTGAAAGTGAAACCCGATCAAAGAGCCGGTTTTTGATGTTCAAAGTTGATTTCAGCTTCCGGTTGTTAAATGAGGAATGTGTCACCACTTAGAGTCACCGGGGTGGAGGCGCAGAGACGATGTCAGACAAGCTTTTTTTGCCAAAGCAAAAGCCACCGAGAGGGAAAGTCTATTTCAATAAATGGGCAGCTGAAATGAGCATAAATTACACAAGAGGTGCGTTCAAAAGCAGCGCGCAGAATACATTAGTGGAGCAAAATGAGTAGAGAATGAGCCATCTGTCCCTTCAGCTGGCCTCAGATCTGTCTGTCTGTGGACGTCCTCACCCCACCGCTCCTCTCCCTAATGAATGTCAGCTCTGGTTGTATTTTTAGTTTAGGACATCATCTTGATCTGTCAGCTCCTCCGAGGCTGAATATCATGCCGCCACCTAAGTGCTTCACAAGGTCAATCTGTGTGTTGGTTAAAGTTATATTAGCAACGCCACACTTCATTTGCTTATTGTGTAAAACTAAAATGTTTTAAGAAATCTGTGACTCCTGTATCTAGTCACACCACCTCCTGCATCTGATATTACATGTTACCCCCCCTCCTCACCCCTCTTCCTACCTCCCCACCACACAGCAGGTGTTGGAGCCTCATTACAGTATAATGAGAAAATCACCACCCCATTTAATCATCGTCTAGGTGGATGGAGGATGCACATAAGTGAAGGAATGAATTTGATGCTGCAGGAATGAGATGAGAGAGGATGTGTTATCTCCTTCTGAGATCTGTGCGTCTACATATTAGAGCAGAGCTCCAGGACTCGTGTAAATACACAAGAAGCACTAAATTCACATAATTCTCCTCAAAATGTTCATGTTTGCTTGTTGTCTGTCTGCTGGATTTGATCTGCCGGCAGCGTAGCTCATCGGTGCCACGCTCTCAGCTGTAATCTATCAAGTCCATGCATTTGACAACAGGCATCTACATGCAAATGCAGACCCATGCAGCCGTAATGTAATTCATAGTTTCAGCTTTAACGGATTCTCAGTTTCCTGCAGAGACTTTGGCTGTTTTTCCATATGGATGCAATTTGCATAAAGAAGAAAATATGATTTTTTCTCAGTTTATGTTTCTTTCTGTTTCATTTCTGACTTCATTTCTCATAAATGTGTGACTGTATTCTCAGAGAATATTCAAATTAGGTTTTTTTCTCCTAAATTCTTGTCTTGGAATATCTCCCACCCTCCCCCGGCTTTGTAATCTTGTTTTTTTTTTTACCTACAACGGCCCTAACATGGCGCCACATCAGGAGCCATCAACGTCTGTGGAGATGGATGTAAACGCCTCAGTGAGAGGATCCCTGAGCCCAAATATCCCAAAGAGGAATAAAGTAAGAGGAGGAAACAGCAGGAGGAGAAAGAAACTGAAGAGGTGATGAACGAGATAGAAAAAGGAAGGAAAGGTGAAAATGTTACAGGTGAGTTTATGGTCTTAACCAGTGAGGAAGAGGAGGGAAGGAGGAGGATGAACGTGTCACCTGATTTCAAATCATCTGCTCATGTTGTAATTTGTAATTTCTTTCTTATTTAACAGCTACTGGTCCCAATTAAATACGATGAAACCTGGAAGTCGATAACACCAGAATGGAAAACCTCCCTCTCTCTCTCCCTCTCTCCCCCTCTCTCTCTCTCTCCCTCTCTCCCTCTCTCTCTCTCTCTCCCTCTCTCTCTCTCTCTCCCTCTCTCTCTCCCTCTCTCTCTCTAATGGATGGTAAATGTGTCTCGCCCCTTGCTGTCTCTTCATTCCTCTGTGTAATCAATGGGCTCTGGCAGCTGATGTATATACAATGATACTTAGGCACTTTCGTCTTCCTGCTTGAACTGATTACATTTTCTACCTTTTCCCGGCCACAGAAAGACGGGGGAGGGCTGTGGGGGGTGAGGGGGTGAGGTGAGGGGGTGAGGTGAGGGGCTAAATATCTAATATTTAGTAATATTTCTGACGTTAGTTTGATGTTGGGTGTTTTGGGGAGGAAGGGAGGGCAGGGGATGAACGAGTGAATGAAGACAGAAGAGACTTTCCATCTGACTACTTTGCGTTAAATCTGACTACTTTGCGTTAAATCTGACTACTTTACGTTAAATCTGACTACTTTACGTTAAATCTGACTACGTTACGTTAAATCTGATTACGTTAAGTTAAATCTGACTACTTTGCGTTAAATCTGACTACTTTGCGTTAAATCTGACTACTTTACGTTAAATCTGACTACTTTACGTTAAATCTGACTACGTTAAATCTGATTACGTTAAGTTAAATCTGACTACTTTACGTTAAATCTGACTACGTTACGTTAAATCTGATTACGTTAAGTTAAATCTGACTACTTTGCGTTAAATCTGACTACTTTACGTTAAATCTGACTACATTACGTTAAATCTGATTACGCTATGTTAAATCTGACTACTTTACGTTAAATCTGACTACTTTACGTTAAATCTGACTACGTTAAGTTAAATCTGACTACTTTGCGTTAAATCTGACTACGTTACGTTAAATCTGATTACGTTAAGTTAAATCTGACTACTTTGCGTTAAATCTGACTACGTTACGTTAAATCTGACTACGTTACGTTAAATCTGACTACTTTACGTTAAATCTGACTACTTTACGTTAAATCTGACAACATTACGTTAAATCTGACTACGTTACGTTAAATCTGACTACGTTACGTTAAAGTCTGCCAATGCTCTCCACTCTTATTTGCCCTTAAGCAGCTTCAAGGTTGGAAAAATTATTTTGTTCCACCACCGTTTTATAGTCATCACCAAAATTCAGTGCATGACTTTTGGTTTTGTACGGAGCTTTTCCACTAGAATGTAAAGCCTAACTTTGCTCTAAATCCACTTTTGAGTCACTACAGTCCCATAAAATCCCATTTTATTGAGTTTATTTTCTTTCCAGTGAAAATCCTGCGATGTAAAACAATACTGTTGAGCAGCTTGAAGCTCCTGCCTGCTCTGCAGTGAGCCGTCCTGTTCTGAAGCCCTTCAACAACAACGTGAGACTTCTGATGGGAAATAGTGAAATTAGTGCTGCGAAAAGCTCCCAGTGGACACGTGAAGCCACATTAAAGACTTGCTTTGGTCCATAAGGCCTCTTTACAGTAGCTTCTAGTACACCTCTACCCTCCATCCATCTGTGTGTGTGTGTGTCGGCCTGAGTAGTAGGATTTAAATATGAAACAGCTGCTCAATAATACATGTTACTGCAACTGCAAACAACTTAAGATCCCTTCTCCTCGCTCGCTCTCCTCTGCCCAGTGTTGGCTTACCTCGCTCGCTCGCTCGCAGACAACAACTCCGTCTTTAAATTGGACAAAAGCACCTTAACAGAGTTGTCTGTAAACACACACACACACACACACAGCAGCGTACTGCATTATATGAGCCGTCACAAACATAATAATGGCTTTTTTTGTTGGTGTGTATGTGTTGAGTGTTATTTAACACACACACACACACACACACACACACACACACACACACACACACACACACACACACCTCAGTGATGTTATTTGGCCAGAAATGAAAACACTTGGGATGTAGGCCGGGAGTGTAACAATGACAGGCACAGTCAGACTGTGTGTGTCTAGGTGTGCTTGTGTGTGTGTGTGTGTGTGTGTGTGTGTGTGTGTGTGTGTGTGTCCTGCTTTGCCCCAGTTACCGTCCTGATAAAGGAGTAACTGCTTTTGTCCGCCTCCAGCAGTAAACACACTTTGGGAAACATTATCCATCTCGCTGTGAATGCTTATTGGCTATTGTGCGTGTGTGTATCTCTGTGTGTGTGTGAGTGTGTGTGTGTGTGTGTGTGTGTGTGTGGTTGCTGAGTTGCTTCCAGCAGATGAATGCAGATGTATTCATGAAATGCATCACAGCAGTTTACCGTGATAACGCCCGCCTCGCACTGGGAGAGGGCTCTCATCATTTAACAGCCCTCCCTCACACACACACACACACACACACACACACACACACACACACACACACAGAGAAAAGACATGTTTTCTGGCAGTGCATTAAAGGGTCTGTTCACCCAAATCACTAAAAAACAATTTTCCCCACACACACTCCTAGTTTTATCTCTCCATGCAAATTGTTTTGGTTTTATCTGCTGAGGTCTGAGTGGAGCTCAGCTGAGATATCTGCCTCCGCATGACTACAGGAAAAAGTGTAGAGAATGTAATTTCTGCAGCTAAAACCCCTCGATAACTTGCTTTGACAGTAAAATTACCAGCAAGGCGCCATCCTGGCAGCTCAGATAGGCTGCAGACCACCACGTGTACTTCTTGTTCAGGAAGTAGTCGACGGTGGACAAATTAAAGTGTTTTTTCTGATTCTGATGATAGAAATAAACGTCCAGTTTGGTGTAAATGAACATAAATGATGCACCTATAACTTATAATCCATCAAAGTAAACTTCCTCTTGTGCTTTGCTGGGTCGTGTACGGTGTCCCTGCAGTGACTGTCGGCCTGGTCTCAGACCGGAAAAGGTTTCAGACAGAGGTTTTTATTCTCTCACTGATCTTTTTGGTTTCACTGCAGCCACCTGCTGCATCAGAGCCGGACCAGACTCCCCCCTCCCTCCCTCCCTCCCTCCCTCCCTCCCTCCCTCGCTGAATTATTAAAGAGCACCCCTTTAAACGCTGCCACTTCAGCCTCTGCATCCTCCCGCCTCCTGCAGGACACGTGGTGAATTATTAAACAGCAGGACGAGCTGATGTCACTTTACTACACTCTCTCCCTCTGTTGCTTCCATCTCTATCTTCACCTCCTGATCTATCGCTTTAATCTCTGCACTTTATCTCTTCATCACTGCTTTGTAGAAACTAATTACCGTAATGTCCAGACTATTGAGCCCACCTGAATATAAGCCACACCCACTAAATTTAACCTTGTCTATAAGCCGCAAGTGTCCACGTTGTAACATGAGATATTTACACAGAAAGATTTTTAAATTTTTAATTAAATAAATGCTTTTTTTCCGGACAGTGTAACACGGCAGTAACACGGTTGGTTATCTTCATCTTCCTCCTGCGCACTAAAACCACTGACGTCGTCTTCTTCAGTGTTGGAATTGAACAAAAATCTATAAATTAGCTGCATCATTGTTTAGGCCGCAGGGTTCAAAAGTAGCAGTTTATAGTCTGGAAATTACGGTAACTTTGAATTAATCCAGGGGTGTCAAACTCATCTTAGTTCAGGGGCCACATGCAGCACAAACTGATCTCCAGCAGGCCGGAGCAGTAAATCACAGCATAATAACCTTTAAATAACGACAACTCCAAAACTTCCCCTTTGTTTTAGTGCAAAGTAAAAGTACATTCTGAACATTTACTGAACTCTCTTCTTACAAAACAACCTGAAATCTGTCTTCTCTGTAATTTTCGCACTCTGCAAAGTCATCCCGCGGGCCGGATTGGACCCTCTGGCAGGCTGATTTTGGCCCGCGGTCCACATGTTTGCCACCCCTGAACTAATCAGATCTTTGCTTCACTAAATGCTAACTCATTAAATGTGCGGTTAGCAATACAGAATACGTGAAAGTAATATCCAGTGGGTCACAAGGAAAAGTGTAAAACTAAACACAAAATCTTAATTTCAGGTTGTTCAAAAACCCCTTTAAGGATTACTGCTGGTGATGAGCAGCGTGTCCTCCCCCCCCCCCACGGCTCTGTGTTGCTCCCTGGTTGCACTGTCTTGCGTTAGAAAAGCTGTGGCTGTATCCCCCCCCCACCACCACCACCACCACCACCACCACCACCACACCGCGTGACCCCGGACCAAAGGCAAACGAGGGGGATATATTGTGGAGGATTTCATGTGTTTGATGGCGGGCAGCACATTTCTAATAGGCGGCCGCTGTTCCTCTTCTCTGTCGAGCTCGTTTGAGTCTTTGCCTTTCAGGGTTTTATGGACATACAACTCACATTTACTGCCGAGAGGAGATTGTTATTTTCTCCTCGTCTGTCTCGTGGCCGCATCCCAGTGAAGAATCTTTGTTCCAAACTGTGTTCAGGTGGGTTTTTTTTTGGATATACTGTGGATGTTCTCTTCCTAATTTCATTTCATGAACATACTTCTGATTCATTTCTTAGTTTGAGTCCCTTTCAGAAATCATTCCAGGACTTATAGGATATTTCAGGCTTTTTGGATATTCTCTTTCCATCTGTGCTGATCGGAGATTACAGATTAATACTCTTTATCAGTGCTCGTTTCTTATATACATGCAGATCTTTGTGCTATTTATGCCTCTGTCTTTTCCTTCTGCCTTCTGTTTTCATCATTCTTTTGAAAACTCACACCGTTTCAAGGCTTTTCTGGGCTCTTTCAGTCATTTCATGTGATCTATTCAGTATTTTCAGCCTTCGTCGTGGACCTAATCACATACAAGTATTTCTATTTTGGGGGTTTTATTTATGTATTTATTTATTTACGGACATACGATTGTGCTCACCGGTTGGTTTCCTGTCTGTCATCTCGTCTGTTTTCTGGTCGCCGTGTCATTTGGGCAGCAGGTGAGTGCAGACGGAGGGCAGAGACGTGACGTGGAGCCTGAGAGGCTGCTTGCTTGCTAATAGAGAGCTGCAGTCTGAGGAGGTGAAGGGGTGTCAAGGATGAAGCGGCGCTGTAAACCTGGGAGATTTCACCGCAGCCAAAAAACACGAGGAGAAAGAAATGGAAAAGTGGCAGCAGTAGATCAGTTTCCATGTCGGCGGCCCTTTCAGAGGTTCGCTCAAAGGCTTTTTCACGGTAATCATCAAATTGGATGTTCTGCTGCTCGATATTTCAAACCAGGAACTTCCTTCATCTCTGCAGACGAGTTAATTGTGACACCAACAGAAAAAAAGAACAGCAGCAAAGTGCTACAGCACAACTAACCAGCAACAGAGGATGTTACTGAGGTGAAGACGTCCCGCTGGGCTTTAAATAAATGATCTGCAGATTAAATCAATAATGAAAATAGAAGTCAGCCGAAGCCCAAACTTTAACACGTGACACGAGCAGGTCTCCTGGTTACATGCGCAGCAGCATTCACATCGATCGACACCATTAGAAACTCATTCCTCTCCACCACCACAAAAAAAAAACAACTGTCATTTGGAGCGAAACAACTTTAAAAGCAGCCAGTGACACACCAGAGCCACTTTGAAAGAAATAAAATAAGAACAACAACTTGATTTCTTATTGCAATTTTCTTAAAGCTTCCTACTTTTGTCCTGAACCGCCTGCAGAAATGAACCAAGAACCTCACAATCTACTACATGAAGAGTTTCTGAGAGGACTTTTACATTTATATTAGTGTGGAATGACTTAAAGCTGCCATGCAAGTTGGCCAAAGGCTCGATGCGGCGTGTAAATCAATCACAACAGGTACGTTATTAGGTCAGGTTATTAACAAACTTAAAGGGATAGTTCCATTTTTGTGAATTCTTGTCTGTATTAGCTGCAGAGCCACACTGACAGAAACAGAACACTGGAGTTGTTCGTGAAGATGTCGTAACTTGTTTTAACACGTTAGTTCAGTTCAGGAACACAAACACACTAAAAACATCAGAACTCCTGTGCTCAGATTTTGTCCAGTGGTATTCAAAATGTAATGTACATAGTGGAAACTGACATTATCTACTACTACTGTATCTACTGTCCACCTCCGGCTATGTACCCCATACAACCCCACATCAAAAAATCCAAACTGGCCCTTTAAACCAGACATGTCAAACTCAATTACATCCACCCCACGAGATCATTTCATGTGACTATTAAGAACGGCCCGTCGGTAAACAGCACTCCCACCTCTCATACTACAAATCCCACAATGCACTGAACAGCTAGTCAGGACCCGTGCAGCAGCCCCTCCTCCCGCAGGTATAATGACACACCGATCAGCGGATCAATGCATCGATCAGCGCTGTTATAGACACTTCAGCTAGTTTGACCTGTCTGTCTGTCGGAGGTGAACCTGTGTGTCCTGTCTGTGGAGCTGATGTGGTCGTAATGAAAGAATATAAATATGGGAGGATAAGAACCAAAAAGAAAAAGAGAATTTAAAAGTTTATTTATTTTATTGAGGAAGTTTGTCTGTTTACATTCATATTTCTGAATAAAATATATATTATTATATTATATACTAGAATAAAAGAGTCACTTTTAGACTCTTCACTAAATGTTGACTCGACTTAGACCCTGTTTTAAACTGAGATTACTCTTTACATGTTTGGGGGACTCACTGGTAGTGACATGACTAGTGTAACAACAGGGGGGGCAGAATAAAGCCCTCATTGAGATTCAGCTTTGAAACATGACACAGTCGGCTCGGGAACAGAATCGGTGCCACTGCCCTCTATCTGTAAAATCAGCCATCACTGTCATCCGGTGTGATTTAACAGGAGCCCGCAGAGCTGTGAGAGGCTGAGGGGGGACTTCAAACGCTTCGGCGGTCTTCGGCTTACGATTCAAACGCGGCCAGAGAAAACGTTTTCGACCGCGCCACAAAAGGAATCGGCATTATTCCACAATGCCATTATCATTCAGGGCCCGCGACGTGAAATGAATTAAATGGAACTACAAAGAATTTCAAATCCGAGTGAAAGAAAAAGGAAGGAATGGCACAAAGAGGGCGGATTAAGCCGTGGGTCATCGCTGGTCAAGATTGAAGCGTGGCCCCCGAGAGGTTTGGTCACGGCAGCGTTTCTACTGAGCTACAAAGAGGAGACCCAAAAGGGCTGAGGAGACTTTGAACTGCACTAAACCTCCAGCTGCCTGTTACATCCCTGTTAGCCAATATGAACGAGCATGGAGACAGAAGGAGAGGGAGATACTGATACGTGGGTCGATGGATCAATAGCCACAGAGAGAGAGAGAGAGAGAGAGAGAGAGATACAGAAGTCATTGTAATAAGACGGCACAGAAGGAAAGAAAGCCATTATTTCTATGTGCTACATTACTGAATTATAAATACACAGCAGGGGAAACACTGTAAGCAAACACTGTTGATCCGCTAGAAACAAACAGCATCTGTGTGTCCACAAACAGCTGAAATCTGACATCTGAGTGCATCATACACAAATTGGTTGAAGCTGCATCTGCACAGGGAGAGCAGATCTGATTTGAAACCCTTTGTGGCACATTGCCACTTTTTCCAGGACAAATCTCTTTCCCTGGGGTTTACCGCGGCTTCCACACACACACACACACACACAACAAGATGTGGTCTGCATCAGCGAGGGAGGGGGGGAAATGTGATTTTACTGTGTGCAGACACTGTAAATCCACCCATTCACTGCTGACACAAATCTGCTTTGGCTCAAGTTCGAGGACGACCCAGTGGTCCCTCTGTTTTCATCTGAACAGAGAGCTCACACTGAGATAGTGATTATGGCTGTTTCTGTCTGCACTTCATTATTAATGTATCACTATCACTACTGCCACCTGCAGGCAAGGAGGATAACTGCCTGGGTCCAAACTGAACTCCCCTCACATCACTTTGTTTTTAGTGCTGAAAGCTAAAAAATGCTGCAAACATGCTTCACTAAGATGGTAACCATGGTGACTAATCCACCTGCTAAAACCACTGGTTTTCTGTCACGGAGCTGCTGTTATTGATTGATCATCTGCAAACTGGAGAACTGTCACCTGTTTTTGTTCACTGGTGCATCGCTCACTGTCATTTTGGGTCCAGGCGACAAAGACCTCCTACAGCGGTTGTTCTTCAGCCTTCAGGCAGCTGCAGGTGAAGTCTGATGGAGAGACGCTGGGAGTTTGAAGCTTTAGAGGAAGCGACAGTAGACTTTGCTTAAATACTGAATTTACAAGATGTTTGCATCAGTGCAATGAATGTATGTTGATTTGAAATATATTAGATTCCCTCCTCTCACTGACAGTCTGTCCTGCTTTCACTTATTCCATTTCCTCTCTTCATCTCTGGCTTTCACGGTCGGACGCTCGGGTTCTGAAACTTCCCACAAGGCTTTGGGGGACGTCAACAGGAAGGATAGTGGATGGAGAACTACAACTTGAGCCTCATTTTTGTTTTTTGTTTTTTCACTTCAGCCAATACTTCTTTACATTTGGACAGGATT